>NC_134702.1:42847394-43147394 GCF_043290135.1 Rhipicephalus microplus | reverse complement strand
TGGACAAGAACAGCACCTAGGCCCACATTGCTGGCGTCTGTATGGATGGCTGTTGGTGCAATCTCGTCGAAGTGAGCGAGGACAGGTGGAGTTTGTAGACGCTGTCGCAGCTCGTTGAATGAAGCTTCTTGCTCTTCACCCCATACAAATGCGATGTCTTCCCTTGTAAGGCGGGTGAGTGGAGAGGCGATGTATGCGAAGCCTACTATAAATCGCCGGTAGTAGGCGCAGAGACCCAGAAAACGCCTGACCGCTTTCTTATCAACAGGCCTTGCGAACTTTGCGACGGCTGCTGTTTTATCTGGGTCAGGCTTCACACCTTCGCGACTGATCACGTGTCCCAGGAACGGGAGTTCTTCGAAGCCGAAGTGGCATTTTTCCGGTTTGAGTGTGAGTCCAGCGGACCGTTGGCTTGAAGGACTGACAGTAGCCGCTTTAGATGCTTTTCAAACGTGGCCGAAAAAGCGATCACGTCATCGAGGTACACAAGGCATGTTTTCCATTTCAGGCCGGACAGAATGGTATCCATTAGTCTCTGAAACGTGGCTGGGGCTGAGCATAGACCGAAAGGGAGGACTTTGAATTCATAAAGCCCGTCTGGCGTCACGAAGGCAGTCTGTTCTCGGTCACGCTCATCTACTTCTATTTGCCAGTATCCACTTTTAAGGTCCATTGACGAGAAGTAGCGCGCATGCCGTAGCCTGCCCAAAGAGTCATCGATCCGTGGTAATGGATAAACATCTTTTTTTTTGTAACATGGTTCAGCTTACGATAATCGATGCAGAAACGCAAGCTGCCGTCTTTCTTTTTCACGAGTACCACTGGCGACGCCCAAGGACTCTTTGATGGTTGGATAACGTCATCCTCTAGCATCTTCTTGACTTGCTGCTGGATTACCTCACGTTGTTTCTGAGCGACGCGATATGGGTTCTGTCGGATCGGTCTTGCTGTGGCTTCCGTAATTATGCGATGCTTAGTCAGAGGCGTTCGACCTATTCGTGATGTCGATGAGAAGCAGTCCTTGAACTGGTCGAGCAGCTCCATAAGACGGCATCTTTCAGTCGGTGTTAGACTCGGGCCGATATCAATTGGTAGTGTATGTGGAGGTGATTGAGCTGTGGCTTCCCCTTGCATTAGAAGACAGTCGTGAGAGTAGTCGAGCTCTTCGAGGTACGCCACAGCCGTGCCTTTACCGATGTGCCGGCGCTCATTCGTGAAGTTGGTCAGAAGCACGTCTGCGCGCCCATCCACTAAACTGACGATACCGCGAGCGATGGCGATGCCTTGGTGAAAAAGAAGGTCAGTGATGCGTTCGGCTATGGCGTCTTCATTACAGTGCACGGCGCAACACACAGAAACAAGACTACATGACAGTGGTGGCACGCAGACGTCGTCGTCAACCACACGTAACACCCTGGGTTCTTGGTCTGGATCAGTGGTCACAGACTTGTCAGCGGCGAATGTGATCACACCGTCACGTATGTTGACAACAGCACCGTACTCTCTTAAGAAGTCCATTCCCAGTATCATAGGTTTGCAGCAATCCGGTAGGATCAGAAATGTGGCTACAAAAGACACATTCTCAATAGTGAGTCTTGCTGTACATTTTCCCATGGGAGTCATATCTGACCTCCAGCACTTCGGATATAAGGGCCCGTCCATTCCATCCTGACTTTCTTGAGTTCATCCGCCAATCGTTCACTCATTATGGAGAAGTCCGCACCCTTATCGACTAAGGCCGTCACTTCAACGCCGTCAATCATCACAGTAAGGTAGGCAGTCACAGTTCTCTCGGCGAAGTCTTCATCGTCGTCTCTCACGTGTTTCGGCAGCAGTGGGGGATTTTCGGCAGTTCGACGGCTTGCAACCTTCCCCCCAGAGGTCGCTGCTTTCAGTTTCCCCGCCGTGGGCTGGGAGACCGACCTCTGACGGTGTCAGCAAAACTACGGCGGCTTGGTGAACCAAAGTGAGCCGGTGATGGTGACCGTGTCCGGAAGGTAGAAGAGCCTTCCCGCCTGCCAGCCTGATCGTCGTCGATGGGGGCACGGCTTTTGTCGAACTGTCGGCGCGTAGCTGTAGGTGCACTGCCGCGGTATTCAGCTCGGCGATGTGGGCAAAAACGGTAAATGTGCCCTGGCTCTCCACAGTTGTAGCAGAGTGGTCGGCGATCCGCAGTGCGCCATATGTCGGTCTTCCGCATATAGGGTCGCCTGACAGAATCCTGCTGAGCCCAGGCTGCGACAGGATATGGTTCGAGGTACTGCGGCGCTGGCATGGGCGTGGGTCGACGAACAGCGTCTGCATAGCTGTATCCGTTCGGCTGGTATGATACTTCCGGAGCCAATGGACGACGCACAGCGTCTGCGTAGGTACACGAGTTTGGACGGTGCGGTGGAGCGGAATATTGCTGAGGAGAGGCAAACACTTGTCGAAGTTCATGGCGAACGACTTCAGCGACAGAGGCTACCGTGGACTCCTGCTGTGGGGGCGCCTGTGACTGCAATGTGTATTTTGCGTTCTCCTTCGCGATCTCCTCAAGCACGATCTGTCTAATCAGGTGGCGTAGAGAAAACTCGTCGTTTTCGGTAAGGGCGGTGGCGCCTGCAGCTGCGCCGGTGGCCGGGCGACCAGACTGTCGGTACCGTTGCTGTAGCGCACGCTCTACTGCGGTGGCCTCCCTGGTGAACTCGTTCACTGTTTTCGGCGGATTGCGCACAAGACCAACAAATAGCTGCTCTTTGACGCCCCTCATGAGATGGCTTCGCTTTCGAGCCTCGGGCATGTTGGGGTCCGCGCGGTGGCACAAGCGCACCATATCCTCAGCAAACATGGCGACGCTTTCATGCAGCTGTTGGGTGCGTCCTTCAAGAAGGCGTTGTGCGTTTTCGCGTCGGTCCGCGTTACCGAAGGTGTCAAGAAACCGACGACAAAACTCCTCCCATGTCGTCAATGTTGCCTCCCGGTTTATACACCACGTCTCCGCGCCGTCTTCAAGGGCGAAGTATACGTGGAAGAGCTTTCCATCGAGACTCCTGTAGTTCGATTTAGCTACCCGTTCGAACTGCTCAAGCCAGTCTTGCGCATCTTCGTTCGGCCGGCCATAAAATCGCTCAGGAATGCGCATATTCTGGACCGTCACCTGTGCAGGACTCCTTGCCATTTGTTGAGTTGTCGGAAGTGTTGCTCTTTTTAAAAGGCCAAATTCTGGTTCAAGACCTTGAAGGCGACGGCTTGAGCGGTGCACAGGCGTCTCCACGCGTGGCTGGCTCGTAGGGCTGGACTCGGGGCTTCTCACAGGGGTGCTGATTGTCAGCGATGTCCGAAATGAATGTAGTCAAGGCAAGGTTCAAATTTTAAGAAAAACTGTATTGTGCTAAGTTACAGGTGAATCGGCGGTGGTTACATGTATAAGGAAACTGGACTCGGTGCAGGAGCTCGATCGGATACGTCCGACGCCACTCGCGTCTCGGCTCACTGTGCGGTGCGTCGCTCTGCGGTCCCAGCTCGAATCTCGCTCGTTCTCCCCTCTCTGGCGATGCGTCGCTATGCGGTCCCACTCGAAGGCTCACTTTTTGTTTTTTGAATGTTCGTTGAACCAATGGGCAACCGCGTCGAGTGGACGCGCTCAGTGCTCGGAGTCCACGCTAACGCAGTGCAGCGTTTCCCGAGCAAGCACGGAGACGCTGCCGGAGAATTCAGCTGTGCGAACTCGAGTGCCGCTGACACGGCCCTCCCGAAAATTGCGCCTGTCCTCAGGCGTGCGTGTCATTAGATGGCGATGGTTCCGTAACTTCTAGGAGCGGCTCCTTATATCTACGAAGCTGCTCCACGTTGACAATTTTTGGTTGATCATGCCCGGTGTGTGGGGTACTCTTTGGATCTCGGCCCTGTTTCCTCCGACGAGGGCCGTTATCTCGAACGGACCTTCATAACGAGGGTCTAATGTGCCTCGAGCGCTCAACTCAAGCAGGACGAGGTCCCCTGTTATGAACCTCGGAGTTCGCCGCTTCTTGTCGTATCGGACCGTTGTTTTGCGCTGACTCTGCAGTAGCCTCTCTCTTGTCTCCGCACGTCCCCTTGCCAAGTCGTGTAGTCTATGAGACTCGTCGATGTCTCCCTCGACTGAGCCGAGGTTGAGCTCTCCTGGCAGTTTTGGGTCGTACCCGTGCATGAGTCGAAATGGGCTGTGGCCACTGTGACGATGCTTCGTGGCGTTGATTGCTAGCGTTGCTCGGGGTAGTTCCTTCTGCCATTTGTCCTTGTTGTTTAGCATTTTGCGTAGCACCTGTTTCAACGTTCCTACCATTCGCTCGATCAGTCCGTTTGATTGTGGCCTGTACGGTGGGGAGTTCTGATGAGAAACTCCCAGTCTGCGATGGAATTGGTTGGTCTTCTTGTTCATGAATCCCTTGGCTTGGTCCGTAATAATGACGCTGGGAACTCCAAATCGCGGAATCCACCGGTTTGTCATGAAGTCAAGGTAGTGAGTCGACGAAGTGCTCGGTACGGTCACGGCGTCCATGTATCTCGTGGCGTGGTCGATACACACGACGATGTGGTCTCCCTTCTCGACCGAAAACTTCTCAGTGATCGCCCAGTGGAGCGCCATGCACTCGAGCATATTAGAGTGTAGACCACGATCGTGCTCGTTTAGTGATCGGCTTGCTTACTCTATGATTCGCTCCTTTCCGTCTTGAGTTTGAGAAAGCACCGCACCCAGCCCGGTTTGCGAAGCGTCGACGTGAACGTTAGTCGGGCAGTCTGGGCGGAAGCTCGCCAAAATCGCCGGGTTCTTCAAGGCGTGTTTTATGGCGTTGACGGTTGCTTCATGAGCGTCAGTCCATACGAAAGGAACGTCCTTCGCCAGAAGGTGCCGTAGCTTGTGCGTGACCTTTGAAAACTCCGGTATGAACTTTCGGTAGTGGTTAGCGAACTGCAGGAAGGAATACAGCTTCTTTGCGTTGCGATGCGGCTCGAACTTCTCGACAGCGGCAACTCTGGATTCGTCCAGTCTTCGTCCTTCGGCGAAGATCACGTAACCCAGGAAAGATACTTTGTCTTGAATCAACTGGCATTTCCGGAGATCCATCTTCAAGCCGTTGATCACGACTCTCCTGAGTGCTTCGTTCAGCAAATCCAAAGCCTCCCTCACTGTTGTGGCTCCCTGCCCGACATCGTCCATGTACGTAGCTGTCCTAGGTAAGCCATCAAACATGCGACGCATGACTCTTTGCATGGTCTGAGGGGCCTTGCAAAACCCAAAGGCCATTCGAAGGTATTCGTACTTTCCGTCTGGAGTGACGAATGCGGTCTTGTGTACGTCGTCCGGCTTCATTCGTATAGACAGAAATGCCGTCTTCACGTCCAACACAGTGAAGTAAGCCGATCCGTCGCGCATGACATCGTCAATAACGTCTTCCATGACGGGCATTGGATAAGAAGGGTTGATGGTTTTCTCGTTGAGCTTGCGATAGTCGTGTACCATTCTTCGTGGAGTCGTCGGGTGGTGCGGTTGGTCGACGACTATCGTTGGAGCACCGTACTCGCTTTCGCTCGGCCTTATGATGCCCTTGGAGAGGTAGTCATTCACCTGTTCTCGGATGAACTTGCGATCAGCCGGTGAGCACCTATATGGCCTCGATGACACTGGTATATTGTCTCCGAGTTCGATGCTGTGCTCGGTGTGAGGACACACGCCCAAAGTGTCGCCTTTGGAAGTGAACGCTTGGTGATGCCTTAACAGAATTGCGTGAAGTTGTTGCCTCTCTGCTTCGGTGGCATCCTTCGTTATCTTCCGTGTGGCGTCTTCGACTAGACTCGCGAAGTCTTCGTCGGGTGCGGGACATTTCGTGTTGAGGCGCACGTACCCTTCGTCTTTGGAAACACTCTCGTCCGATTGCCGGCAGAACGTCCCAATAAGCGTTTCCCCGGTGCGGTGTGGTGTGCCTTGTTTCGGGGCTGGCACTTCGGACGATGAAAATTTTCCGTAGGGCTCGACTGGAACGATAGTCACATCGTTTGACGTGTGAAACGTTACGTCGACATTCGCGACTCGTCGCCAGTCTGATCCCAGAATCAGGTCGATGCCGCTGGGCAGTTCCGTTACCACGACATCTTCGAGTCGCACATTCGTGGTGCCCAATGTCACATCAAACGTTGCAGCGAGAGTTGGGCATATGCTGCGGTTGAGAACTTCAATGTTCTCGCGCGATACCCATGCGTGCGTGGGAATGTCGTTCGTCAAGGCATTGGCACTCATGATAGAACTGGACACTCAGTTGGCGCCACTGTCAATGCACACGCGGACGGGTCGGTTGTTAGCAGTACCGGACACTATTGGTAATGTGCCGCCCGTCGAATGCAAAAAACAGTTCGCTTGCCTAGGTGACGTAGTCCCTGTTTCGTGGCTGCTATTGTCCCTCTTCGCTCGTTTCTCGTCCGCTCTGATCGTTGCTGGCGTTTTCGGCTTTCTGCAATCACGGGACAGGTGACCGATGTCGCCGCAGTTGAAGCACGAACGAGCAGAGATGGGCCGCGGGTGTGGAGCTCCCGAGAAATCGCTGCGCGGGTTGGCCTTTGGCAAGTTGGCAGAGCTGCTGGCTGGCACCCGCCGGTTCGAACCCTGACCACGGCTCGCTGTAGACGATGACGGCTTCTTGTCGTTCTCGGCACACACGGTCGTGCGACGCCTCGCGTCGAGCAAAGCCGCTCTGTCAATGAGTTCGGTTACTATGCCACACAGCTGCGCTGCGAGTGGGTTGGCCCATGTGTCGTCCTCGATGCCGCTGAGAATGAGGGAAATACGTTCTTCCTCTGCTAAACGGTACGGCGCCTTGTTCAGAATGGCGTTCTTCGAGTACATGTACTCAACGATGGTCTCGTGGCTCTGAAGGTGTCGCTTCGTCTGCAGTTCGAGGAACTCCTGCATTGTCAGCTTTCGTTTGAATAGGAGAATGAGCGCTTCCTTCCATTGCTCCCAGGTGTCATACTGTGAGCCGTAGGCGCTGTGCCAATCCTTGGCAGATCCCGTCAAGTGGCTTGCTGCTGTCACCAACGTCAGCGATGGCGTCCAGTGGGCGAGCGCTGCGATTCTCTCCACTTGCGTAGTCCATTCGTGAGTACTTTGTTGCGGCGTCCCATCGAACAAGGGGATTGAGGATGACGTGTCGCTTGTGGAATGAATCTGGATTGGGCTCGTCGTCGGTGGACCTCTCGACAGCGTGTTGGCGAGCAGGGCTTGTGTGTTCACGAGCGCGGCGAGGATCTGGGCCATGGAAGGTTCTCCCTCGTGCGTTGAAACGGTCGGCGCGGCGGGGCGTGCCGCGTCTTGGTTGGTGCCGTCGTTCAGTGACGGTGGCCGCGTCGAACGCGAGGACATCGTTATGTCAGCAGGGACGGAATGGTGCACCCCGAGGGTTGGAGTCGTCCCCCGTTCCGTTGGCAGTGAAGCGTTCTGATGGGCTTCGTGCAATGTCTCACGTTCACTCGTGGTCGCACGGTTAAGCTGGGCTCGCAGGCTGCTCAGTTCAGCGCAAAGCCTCGCGTTGTCGGCGGACAGCGTCTCCAGGTGCGCCTGCCTGTCGTCGTCGTAGGCAGCCTGGTCCTTCGTTGACGAGTCCGTCGGCTCTAGGGTTTGGCGAGTGATGTTGTCGCGGATGATTCTTGCGATGAGCTCGTCTTTTCGTCCGGAGCACCGTAGACGTCGTGCTCTCAGCTCGTCGACGAGTTGCTTTTTCGTTACATTGGCCATCCTGCTGTGGTCGAGGGTCGTGAACACACTTTCGACGATGGTCGTTTCGGAGTCCCGAGACGATGCACGGCGTGGCGTCGCTCCTTCTCGTGGCGTCGTTTCCTCTTCCGCATGCAGCTCGGTCGTTTCACATCCTGTCGGCTGCGCCATGTCAGCGATGTCCGAAATGAATGTAGTCAAGGCAAGGTTCAAATTCTAAGAAAAACTGTATTGTGCTAAGTTACAGGTGAATCGGCGGTGGTTACATGTATAAGGAAACTGGACTCGGTGCAGGAGCTCGATCGGATACGTCCGACGCCACTCGCGTCTCGGCTCGCTGTGCGGTGCGTCGCTCTGCGGTCCCAGCTCGAATCTCGCTCGTTCTCCCCTCTCTGGCGATGCGTCGCTATGCGGTCCCGCTCGAAGGCTCACTTTTTGTTTTTGAATGTTCGTTGAACCAATGGGCAACCGCGTCGAGTGGACGCGCTCAGGGCTCGGAGTCCACGTTAACGCAGTGCAGCGTTTCCCGAGCAAGCACGGAGACGCTGCCGGAGAATTCAGCTGTGCGAACTCGAGTGCCGCTGACACTGATCAAGAGGCGGTAGTACCCAGCACCTAAACCAGTGACGCGGGTTATAAATTACGGGGAGTTTATTTAAAAACACGGACAATGGGACTTGTAGAGACGCTCTCAGTGAAGACCGCTAAGATTGTCGTCTTCTTAACTCTGCTGCGCTGCGCCTCTCGAGCAAATCCGCGTTCTTCGTTGTCGTCGCTATCTCGCCGCTAAATGCAGCTATGCACGCGGCAATATTAACTTGACATATATTGACTTGAACACGCTGCGCTCAAGTGTATTTAGTGTTTTCAGAAACAGAATAAAGAAAGTTCACCTGCATTAGCGAAATGAACTGGGCCGGTAGCTATGTACATTACAAAATGGATTTAGACAAGTCGTGCCGATCTGTTTAAAACTCGCAAGTACAAGCAAGGACTGGAAACTGCTCAAAACATGAACGGCAGCGTACGGCTGTTAGAATGGAGATCAAAACTACAACTATGGGGACATGACTACAACTTAGGCATGAGCTAAACACGCGTGGCGAAAAACAAGCTCCCCACGCGATGAAACACCGCGGCCATGGCCGTACATCTTGCTCCAACGCGCAATTCTTGTCCGTCTACTAGTCGTCGTATTGCCACGAGTGTGCAGATGCCGTCTGTTTACGCAGTCAGCCCTGACTTTGTTTACTTAAGGCTTCAGTAGTTCGGAAACAACCCCAAAGCTGTCGGACACTACGCAGCACCGTGACCACCCACCCCTCACCTCGCGAGCGTAGCGACGACGGAGAGGACAGACGAGGGCGGCAGGCATTGCAAGGCAATAACGTTTGCAGTGGTGGTAGCCAATGAGCGCCGTAGCAGACGACATGGGTGTCTCCCCTCTCTCTCACGTGTTCTCCAGCATTCGGTTGTCAAACACGCGTCCGGGCATGTCCAACCGCAGGAGACATGACAGAAGCAGGCACATCAGGAGCACGGCCAGCTGAGACGCCGACAGGTGCAACAAGAGTGAGCACGCTCTCAGTATGTCTGGGCCGGAATCGTCATATTACGTAAAATTGAAGTATGACCAGACCTATCAGTTGGTACCACCCTCATGGATCGGCAGACGCTTCCGTAGTGTCCTCTCCTTCCACAACGCACACAGGTGCGGATTCTTGCTGGGCAAGTGATAGCGTCGGCCCAGTGCTACGACTAACCGCTGTGGAAGCACGCTTTAACGTGAGGCGATGGCGATGCTGGAGAACTGGTGTCAGACGCGCCGTTAGGTGAGGGTGCAGTCGCAGTCGGCGAGCCGACGAGGACGGCTGGCGAAGCAACTGGAGAAGGAGGAACGCTCTGAAGGATGGAAGGAAGGTCGCCAAGTCACGTCTGATGCGACTAAACAGCGTTGCTTGAAAAGGCATCCAGATGTTGTAGCGTGCGGTCGACGGGCTCCTCTTCGATGGCAAGATATTGGCCCTTCTGAACAGAGAGTTCCGCTCCCATCTTCAGAATGTTTTTCGGCAGATTTGGGGACACGATTCCTTCTAAAATCGGGTCAAACGCCAGCATATCGGTACTCGCACCAAAATTGCAGAGTCGAGCAAACCGTTTAACATCAAGAATTTAGTGCACTGCGGTTTCGGCCAGTTGTTGCCATAGCGTCTTGAATGAGACACGCAGGCACATTGGATCGACTTCTACATCGAAAATCGCGTTCAACTGCTGGAACGTTGCGGCATACGTGTCTTGCACGGGGTCAACAGGGCTTGTATGATCTACTGCCAGAATTGGTTCAACTTCCACAGCAAGCAGGTAGGAGTTCAAGCCTTCAATGCCCAGTGCGTTGAGTAGCAACGCCTTCTTGTCCCCAGCGTGGTGTCTCTGACAGCGGCATCGATGTAAACTTGAAGAGCCGGACACCACTGTCGCTATGATATATAGGAGGCTGACCGGACCACTGCACGAACACGGGTGGTTGTGTCGGAGCATACATCACTGCCGAAGAAGTTAGCCGAAACAGAGGTCCAAGTCAGACGCTTAGCCCAGTATACATGGTGTCGGTGGTCACGAACTGGTGATCCGCAGGAATGGAGTATCGGTGGGCTGTATCTGGGGTGCCCAATATGGTAGCACTGGTAGCCAACAGTCATATGCTCACCTTGGCCGGATGCGCGTGGGTTTGCCGCCTCGTCGCCAGATGTTGTATCGTGTGTCGGTCGAGATGCCCGGGCAACGCGAGGCCCGACGCCCGCAGTGCGGGCCGGGAAGGAAAAGGATGTGGCACACATGAGACCCGGGCGGAAACACTCTTTATGTGACGCAAGCATCGCTACGAATGGATGGATGTATGAATGAATATTGCTGTACCATTTGGATCGGGCGGTGGCTAGAGACACCAAGTCGTAATACTTAACCAAAAACTAGATATCTTTTTTTTCTTTTTAAAAAGTGAAGTTGAAGATTCGTAGTTTGCAGTGAAGGGTTTCATTTTCACTCGTGCCTTGACTTTAGCCACCAGTCAGATAACCTCCTTCTAGTTATTTCTACCCACTTAAGGTCAATTTTGCCCTCCCTTTCTCTAAACCAAACTGCATTGAAAAACTCTGGGCCATCATCCTGATCTATTGGGTGAAGCCCTTTACAGAATATTATCAAGTGTTCGGCAGTTTCTTCTTCCTCTCCACACGCACTGCATGCAGTGTCTACCCCTTCGTATTTGGCCCGCTATGTCTTGGTTCGTAATACTCCCGTTCTGGCCTCAAGCAGTGCAGAACTACCTCGAGTATTATCATAGATCCTTTCCTTGGCAATTTCCTGCTAAAAAGTTTGATATACCTCTAGTGTGGACTTCTTAATCATGCCAATTCTCCACATATCGGTCTCAGCTTCCTTCACCTTCTTCTTAACTGATAATTCTTTTTTGTTTGGCCCCCTGCTGTTTTCTAAGTATTTACTAGTCAATTTTCTGGTTCGTTCCTCCAGTTTGTATCGACATTCTTCATGAACAAGTAGCTGAATATCTTCCTAGCCCAACGCTCCTCCCCCATTTCTCTCGATCGCTTCTCAAACGGAGCCTGGGCGCTATATATACATATGTAACGCCCTCTAGCGGGCCAAACAATAGGTTCCCAAACCGGAACCGAAACCCTCATATTACACTCGCAAGCTGAAGTGCCGTATGTGGACGGAGGACGGAGCTTGAGTGCTGATGGCTCGTTCGCCCCATGTGTCGTAAATTGTGCACCGTGTTCAGCACCGTAGGCCGGATCCGATGCTTAAGCGAACCATTTATTCAGTGGTTCGCATTGCTTCAATTTAAAAGAAAGCGAGGAAGCCTCCTATTCTTCACAGTGAATGTGAGCCACAGTTGAAGATGAAGAAGCAGAAGAATTTGGACGCCCTAGTAGCACCCTCGCTCTCTCTTGTGATCCAGTCGAGCTCTGCGAAGACGCCTCAATCTACGAAGACCAGGCGTTTATTCCTGGCCACCGGATTATTCTGAAATCACGCCGGCCCGACGGTACTCGTGCAACACGGCCAGCAGATGGGCAGCCGTTCAGATGAGTCCGGTGTGGACAGTTCTTTCAATGCGTCCGGCGTGGACCAGTCATCCCTGGAGGTGTCAGCGCTGACGGGTACTTCCGAGGATGACGAAAGAGAACGCTTTTCTACCGTCCTTCTCATAGCTTGTGTTTTCTGCGTTCTCGCATTCCTGATGGCCGTAGTCATGGTCCTATTTTTTTCCGACTTAGAACTGTACGAAGACACTGATTCGGGAGGTGAGGACACGTACAAACCACCTATTTTCACTCGTCCTTCACCCCGTTCCGGGTCACCGGCCGCTGTGACCAAAGCCCTCACAAAGACCCCACCACCAGTGTCTTCTACTCCTCGCCGGCGATCGACTAAGCCACAACGACCTCCCACGCCCTCTTCCCTGCGAACAACGGCCAGGTCACCTCCACCTCCCACGCCAAGTCCGGTAGTGTCCACGAGATCGCCTATAGTGCCTAGTCGTAAGCCTGCACCAGCCTCATTTACGAAGACTACGACCAAGAAAACCGCTAAGCGGCCCCCTTCGCCACCGCCACGTACTACAAGATCCACAGTCAAGACGACTACAACAGAAAGAAGTACAAAGTGGCCCCCTCCTCCACCGCCACCTACTACAAGATCCACAGTCAAGACTACTACAAGAAAGAGAACCACCAAGCGGCCCCCTCCACCAACTCTACCTACTACAAGAGCTACAGTCAAGACGACTACGACAAAAAGAACCACCAAGCGTCGCCCTTCGCCACCACCACCTTCTACAAGATCCACAGTCAAGACGACTACAACAGAAAAAAGTACAAAGCGGCCCCCTCCTCCACCGCCACTCACTACAAGATCCACAGTCAAGACTACTACAAGAAAGAGAACCACCAAGCGGCCCCCTCCACCAACTCAACCTACTACAAGAGCTACAGTCAAGACGACTACGACGAAGAGAACCACCAAGCGTCCCCCTTCGCCACCGCCACCTACTACAAGATCCACAGTCACGACGACTACAACAGAAAGGAGTACAAAGCGGCCCCCTCCTCCACCGCCACCTACTACAAGATCCACAGTCAAGACTACTACAAGAAAGAGAACCACCATGCGGCCCCCTCCACCAACTCAACCTACTACAACAGCTACAGTCAAGACGACTACGACAAAGAGAACCACCAAGCATCCCCCTTCGCCACCGCCACCTACTACAAGATCCACAGTCACGACGACTACAACAGAAAGGAGTACAAAGCGGCCCCCTCCTCCACCGCCACCTACTACAAGATCCACAGTCAAGACTACTACAAGAAAGAGAACCACCAAGCGGCCCCCTCCTCCACCGCCACCTACTACAAGAGCTACAGTCAAGACGACTACGACAAAGAGAACCACCACGCGTCCCCCGCCGCCACCCTCACCTCCTACAAGAACGACGCTGAAGACGACTACGACCAAGAAAACCACCAAGCGGCCCCCTCCACCTCCCCCACCTCCTACAAGCACCACAGTCATGACGACTACGACAAAGAGAACAACCAAATCACCACGGCTGGCGCAGCCAATAAAGCCACAGTCAATTCTGTGCACTTTTGGTAACAAGACGAAAAGCGAGACAATATATCCGGAGGACGGCCTGTGTGACTACATCATTTACGACTCCATGTACAAGAACAACAAAAACCCACTAGTAGGCAGCTGGGACCAGGACGTGAACTCCATCCTCTCGAAAGCGAAGAAGACGGACAGGGCGAAGACCCAGTTCGGCCTTGGTTTCGCCTTCGAGTATCGCCGTAATCTTATCCAAGATCTGATGAAGTATTCTCTGGAAGTTTTCTGGGAACACAGTGTGTTTCATTTCGGAATCCTCGACTGTCCCGGGCACGCAACCAGGCAGGCAGAAATGGATGAAGTCTTCGTGGCCCTGAAGACACTGAACGACCGTGTCCAGACGGCGAGGGCATCTGGAGACGGTTCGTACATCATCCTAGGTGCCGTGTCGAACGATAACAAGTGGAATGACTACTTCAAATCTAAGTTCAGCAGCGTCTTCACACCAGACCTGTTCATTTCGGTGAGCCACCAGTTCCAGGGCGATCCGCAGAGAAGCAATTGCCACGCCACACCACCAACCATATTCAAGAAGCCGCAATATCTGCACGACGCCCACGACTTGCACGACGCCACTGGGGCACTGGTGTCCATCGCTTCCATGCCTGCAGGTCCGCGGCTGTCCTTATCGATCTCGGTAAAAGGTCGTTGGTCTGAGTTGCTTCCTTCTGTACGGTACAGCCTCTTCGAAAAGTGTCATTCAGGGACTCCGGGACCCTACTTTGGCGCGCTCTCCGATATCTGCAACGTGTGGCCTTTCTCGGTTACTTATATCTACCAGCCGGAGTACAAGTCTGCAAGCTTTCATAACTCCGATACGCATCGTATCATCACAATTGAGAGCTGGAAAACGCTGGAACAGAAACTGGGCTTTGCCTGGACAAGACTCCACAAGGTCAAGTTCGGCTTTGCCGTTTACGACCTGGACTATGAGGACATGAACAACACATGCTCTGAGATAAACACTTATGGCAGCTACGATCGCCTTAAGATAATTAGAATGAAACTAAAAGATATAATGGGCCAAAAGAATGGGAAATAACTATTTCGAGTTTCCCAGATGAAGCAGATCAAGAGCCACGACTGAACGGCCCCTCATCAGTCGTTGTTTTTGTATTTACTTTAATTGTGTTATAAATGTTAAAACTTTTTTTTGTTCCGAGCGAGCTTGATTGTCGGCACGAATTGCGACGTACTTCCCGTATGTCGAATTGTTTTGTAAACAGAAGATGTGTAATATTTTAGTGGAACACCGTAACTACAGAATACGAAATGCCTCTGCAAAATTTATCTCATCTCCCAAGAGCGTGGTCTGAAAACATTGGGGGAAAGGGTTGAACTGGATAGTGATATTCTGTGCTCTAGTGCATGCATCACTTTACGAATTCTTTTAGAACCTGCCTTGGCCTTTAGGGTACGGGAGCGTGTGTACCTTTTGTAGTGGGTGTCTGCCTTTACACAATGAATTCATTACGACAGTCCCATTTTCTGACGTCCGATGAGAATGTACGCTTGTACAATGCATTATAAAGGCAGTATTCCCCCTTGTATTCTGAATCACATAAACAGAACGACGTTTGTTTGAAAGCATGAATGTTACTTTCGCTGCATTTCCAAGCAGAGGGAGTTATTTTCTTTGTATTCAGAAGGAGCGGTGTGGCTGTGTGGTGAAACACGTGCTTGCCACGCGGACGACCCGGTTTCGATCGCCACTTCGAGCCAGAACTTTTTATTGTGTGTTTCATTTGCATCTTTCATGTGAATTTTTCGCTCACAACCAACGACGCCGACACCAACGCCGGCATTTTTGAGAAACGAGCTCTTCGACGCTATCACGCTAAAAGAAATATGGACGTGCTACCGGTGTTCATTTATAATGCGAGCCCGACAGTTTTTCATGAACATTACTTCTGTTGGCCACAGCATTCTGTTGGCCACCAGTGTTGTCGTGTGCCTACATTCCACCCACCCCTTTCCCTTTTTCTACTGCGGCTTTAACGCTGGTAAATAGCTGATAAGTACGAGCTGAACTGGAAATTGTACGCCATTAACTTGCATCTACTTTTGGCGGATTGGCCAAGAACATTATGGTCTAATGCAAATACCTCATGGGTTTTGATAACGCAGCAAACAACCGATAGGCTTGCGCAGAACACGCTGCACAGTCGCACCAAAAGCTGGAACAGCGGTATTTCATGGCATTTCAAACACTCTTTGGGTTCTGCTTTCGAAACATCGGCAGGGTACTCATTACGCCATAAATTATCATACTTTCGTAGTAAAAGGTATTCATTTAGCCCTCCTTCTCTAATCCTCGAACAGTTGTGGAAGCCACAACGCATTTTTAAGAACATTGTTGCAAGTTGAAGGCTTATAAAGAATACTTACGAAGATGAATAGTTATGGCTGAAGCTTTTGTAATGGGCTTAAGCATTCGACGTCCCACTCTTTACGCAGTTCGCATTATGTTGCACTTGGTTCTTTCTTTGCTGCTTTGAAACACAATATTTGGGAATATTTACTCTATTCATTTCCCGATATCAAGCCTGCCTAAGGATAGTTTGCAACAGAGTTCTAAACACCAGCGTCGACCTCTTGTAGAATAATAGGCTGGAATGCAGGGCACGCGGGTTTGTATGCCATGGTGTCTTTGGCGTTTTAATTTACCTGACTTACTTCCTATTTCATGCGATTGTGGTTCCGGACACAGGTGGTAGTGGCGGTCAGCGGTGGTCAGCGGAAAACGTGGCTCTTGTTGGGATCTCAGAGCAGCTTTCGCTGTCAAAAAGCAATCCATGAACAATATTATATTGAAATTATGGCTTTTTTGTTTCCGACGATGTTGAAAATAGTGAATAAAGGTTTACCTTTGATAACATATTTAAACAAGGCTCGAGCCTAGGTGGGTAATTTCTGCATTTCTGCATTTTGAGATAATTGGCTTTAGCAAAATAGCGCGCGTTTCGCAGAAACTTTGGTGCTGGCTTCGGCGTTGGTGGTATTGACTGCGAGTGAAAAAAATGGCAGCATATCCACGGGGTGGATGATGGAGAGTGGGGCGAAGCATCCGTCCGTGTATTCGTTCTTGTTTCCGTCCGTCCATGCGTCCATCCATGCGTCCACCCATGCGTCCATCCGCCCGTCCGTACGTGCGTCTGTACGTGCGTCCGCACGTCCATACATGCGTCCGTCCATGCGCTTGTCCATGCATCCACCCTGCGTCCACCCATGTGTCCATCCGTTCATGCAGCCATCCATGCGTCCGTCCATGCATCTGTCTGTGTGTCCATTCGTCCATCTAGTCAACATTCGAAGTACAACAATCTCGCTTCTTTTCATTATATATTCCGCATATAGAAGCACCGCCATACAGCAGACATTCCAAGGACTAAACGAGAGGTGGCACACACACACTTTCTTACGGCTGGCGCTTCGTGTCTACTTGCCACCTTTAACCGCCTCGAGTTCATGGTATATACTAGCTCACTGTATTCATGGCACTGCGGCCCAACGCTCGCTAAACCTTTCTGAAACAAAGGAGGTTACGTCCAGCAAGTATAACGTAGCAACCTTTTCTTCTCAGATACTGCTTAATGTACATGCCAATGGCTGCTAATGGGGAATGAGAAACAGAAAAATTCGGCTTTTAGTTAACGCAAACGCTGCGATTTTTTTATTGTTCAACAACGCACAGGAGAAATCTCCCACCGGCACCCCCTTGGTGGTCAAAGCGTAAGACATGTTACGTACTCCGAAGGTTAAGGAGCGTCGCCCGTAAAATCATCTGTCCGTGACCAAATATTCAAGAATGATGCAAATGAATTAATGAAAATTTGTAGACGCTTAAGCTTCACCTTCAACAGTTGAATGCGATCTCCTATCTCTGCTTTAACCAATTATCGCATACTTTGTAATGCGTGAGGTTTACTTGAGAAGTTTACATTGTGCGTTATTACAATATAATTGAGGAAGTTGAGAGTGGCTTGTGTCTGTCTGTGAAGCTTTGTGCAGCACGGCTTAAACAACGAGCAATTATGCACATAAAATCTTTTCAAACATTTTGAGAACAAATCATACACGATTCACAATACTGCGAACTTTACTTTGGGACTGCAGCTGTAAGCAGCTGACCCTATATCTTTGACCCCGTCTTCTCCACATTTGTTTGAATTCAATTCGTGTTTTTATGGAAATACGCGCTGTACGTGAGTGGGTTTTGAAATAAGAGACTGGCTTTAAACCACGAAGTCGTTTGCAATGTATGTTTCCACCACGCATTATTACTGCGATGTGGCATATTTTATTAAAATGTCTCAATACAGGGCGCATATGTGTTTGTGTAGCATGAACGTTTTATTCACTCCAGTTGAAAGCAGAGAAATTTATTTCAACTGCATGTCCAAGCAGGCTCGTGGCTGTGTGGTAGAACACCTGCTTGCCACGTAAACGTGTGGGTTCAATCCTCACTCGAGGCGGAAAAATTTTATTTGCTTTTTTTCCATTTTTCTCTATTTTTGGATCACCCACGAGGTGATGACTTTTCGCTCACAACCAATGACGGCTATGAGGATACCGACGCCGTAATTTCTGCGAAACGAGTGGCTTAACGCTGTCGCATTAAATATTTTCTGTTCGAGTGAGGGTCGAATCCTGAGCTCCTGCAAGACAAGCAGCTGTTTTCAACAGAACCACGGGACTGCTTGAAAATACGTGGAAGGAAGACGCTATGTCTAGCTAGTGCATTGATTGATGATTTGATTGATAGGTGGGATTTAACGTCACTAAACCACCATATGATTATGAGAGACGCCGTAGTGGAGGGCCCCGGAAATTTCGACCACCTGGGGTTCTTTAACGTGCACCCAAATCTGAGCACACGGGCCTACAACATTTCCGCTTCCATCGGAAATGCAGCCGCCGCAGCCGGCATTCGAACCCGCAACCTGCGGGTCAGTAGCCGAGTATCTTAGCCACTAGACCACCGCGGCGGGCATCTACCTACTGCAGTGCAACAAAATAAATACATAACAAAATATCACGTCGTATCCATGGAGGGAATGATCAAGAGTGGAGAAATCGTCCGTGCCTGCCTGCCTGCCTGCCTGCCTGCCTGCCTGCCTGCCTGCCTGCCTGCCTGCCTGCCTGCCTGCCTGTCTGTCTGTCTGTCTGTCTGTCTGTCTGTCTGTCTGTCTGTCTGTCTGTCTGTCTGTCTGAGGGTCTAAATATGTGAATCTATGTAAATATGTGAATATGTGCGTCTATTAAAAGCCCACCCAATACAAAACGTCAAAACATATTTAATTACCATCAGCTGCAAAACTTCATCAAAAAAGAGCTGCTGCATAAGCTCTCGTTATGTGTGCTTAGTTGGCTTTTCCCTGACTTCCAAAAGGAATAATTATGACGCGGTGGGTATAGTTCGCAACTCTACTTTCAGTAGTCATTGTAGGATAGTTTATTACGGCCTTATGCCATGGTTTAGAGATGTGTGACTTCGACTTGTATGACTAGACGTTCAAAAACTACGGAAACGCGCAGCTCGGCATCCTGGGCGAAGACGTGTTCTTCATCCTGTCTATTGGGCTCAAAACCCATATCAGGGCACATTTCAGCATTGGTTTCACCTTTGAACATCGGTACAGACCAAGATCAGGCAGACAACTTCATTCGAAAACTTCTAGAAACACAATCTGTGTTCTTCGGCATCCTGACAGTTCCGAACATGGAACCAAGCAGGCAGGCATAGACGAAGTCCTTGGAGCCTTCAAGGCGCTAGAAAACGGCGTTCAAAGAACTACGGCCTCGGAGGACGCCTCGTACATCGTCCCAGCACCGGTGTCTAGCACCTGCGCGGACCAAAACTACTTCGTGTACATGTTCAGTGGCGTCTCCATGCCCGATTTCTTCATCTCATTCGGCCACCAGCTTCGCGGCAATCCCCTAGGGAGCAGTTGCGTCGTCAAAGCACTACCATCTTCGAGAAACCCGCAGAGTTAGCCCACACGCTTGACGTGTACCACGCCACTTGTGATCTGGCATCCTTGACTTCGCAGGACGAATGCCCACTGCTCTCCCTGTCGATTTAGGTGGGTCGTTGGTTCAGGCTAGTGACGACTTCGGGAGTCAAGATCTTCTCAGCTAGAGAAAAGGGTGCTACATCGAGGTCTGCCGCCCTCCGTTCTTCTCGATTACCCTGTTGAGTGAAGTGTAGCGGTATTCCGCGCAAGCCTTCTACACCGAGACGTGATGTACGTTCGTATTCGACGACGCGCAGTCTTTGTGCCGGAAGCTTTGTCTCGCTGAGTGCAACCACACCGACATGGCGTTTGGTGTTATCGTCTTTGACCAGGACTACTAGGACACCGGTGCCACCTGCTTCCACAGCCGCTTCCAGACTTCAAGCAGTATGTCAGTTTTTGGCCACTAATTTATACGTTTCATCCAAGCTGGCCGCGACTTCAGCATGTTTTTAGCTGGTTGAAGACTTTGGTTGACGGCTTGCTGGACCATGTGTGCTCATTAGTTCACCGCTTCTGACACATTCTGGTATGTACGCTTCTTTCGCTTTGACTTTGATCCGCGCGTACTACTGAATAATAAGTCTTACCCAGCGAACGTGCTTCAGTGAATTTCACGCATGTTCAAATTTTTGGACCATGGCAGACAATGTTTTGTTGAGGAAATGGAAAATTCCAAAAAACCCTTATATATTCCCAAACTGAGATCACTGGTAAAACGGCATAACCATTCAGCACGAACTTAGGAACTAACGTATGTAACCATACCAGCTACAAGCACTTACCAGTTGTGGGACTACAACATTGTTTTCGCGACAAGGGCTTGTGGTATTCGCAGTGTTGCGTGTCCTAGCTTAGCTAACCACAACGAGACTATAATTTTTGTCAATAACATATCTGACCGATGTAGCTGAAAGTTGCTCCGCTTTGGGAAGAATTTGTGCTTTTTATGTGTGAGCGGCGCGAAATGCAATTTTTTTAACACTGGAGTTGTTGAATGTCCGAGGTAAGCCCCGGAAAGCATAACTCCAAGTGGATATGTGTCACAGAAATTGGGCAAGTTGCGCTACTCACCTCTGTGCTACTAAACGTCAAGGGCAAAATAAATCGATGAAATGGTTGTATAACACCACGTTAATAACTGATGGGGTTTAATTACGTTCAAAACCTCGATATACTTATATACGCGACGCTGTAGGGTAGGGTCCTGGAAATTTTGACCACCTGTGAGGAGCTTTACCGTGCGTTCAAATTCGGTAAGTCAGCCTCAAGCGTTTAATGATCAAAAAGTAAATGCGGTCGTTAAGGCCGGAATTCGACCGCGGAAATTGTGGGTCATGGATCGAGTACCATAGCTGCTAGACCATCATGGCGGGATTTTCGCGACGTAGAGTCACTAAGGCTGCTTTAAATATTTTGTGGGCGTCCGCAGGTGGAACGCACGATGTCTTCTCTCTTCGCTGTCTACGTCATTTAAAATCTTGTCTTTTCATTTCACATTCCCCGGGGAATACGTGTTCACAGTGAAGTCAATTCGTTGTTTGTCCCATACTTCACTTTTGTAGTTTCGAAGATGCCAGAACCCTGCATATTTTGTGAGAGAAGAATGTGAATACTTTGGCTGGTGTGCCCATATGACGGAAGATGATGTGCGTGCAAAAAAAAACAGTGGGCACAGAAAAGGAAGTCCTAAGGACAGAGCTGAACTAGCAACAGAATTATATTGTATAGAACCACTAAAAAGCTTCATTTACGACTATTAGGATGTGAATGAGCTTTTGAGTCATTTTTGATTTGTGATGACTCCCACTCACGTTATCAGTGTTTGCCAGAAGTTTGAAATGGTTTGTTTTTTACATTTCAAGATTCAATTTGAGGTTCAGTTATGTCTGGTCGCCTTCATTTTTGGTGTCTGCCCCTTCTTGCTCGTCTCTAATCTGCAGTCTTTGCATTACTCTTGCACATAACACCACCATTGAACTATGGCCAATGAACGACCATTGAACTATGAACACTGCTTTCCGTAAATGATTGTATCATGGTCATTGGTGTTTCTAGATACACGGGGTGTTCGAATAAATATGTCCAATCATATTTAAAACTACAGGAAGAATGCATCTGCGTGCCACCTGTGGCGTTAACTTTACTGTAGAAGTTGGTAACTTTGGATGATCACAAACATTATTTACGACAGTATTATGGAAGTTAAATGTATTCACTTTTTAACTAGTGCAATTGACCAATCGAAATCAATGGGCGAATAGATGGCCTTCCTGGTAATAGTCTATAGCGACTATGAAATGCTTGAAATGTGGCCACTGGTAATCACCGCGGAGCGATGAAATCAAACTAATTCCGCAGGGGAAATCGAAACCGATGCCCCAAACAGCGCATCTACCATGTACTTCTAAAACGCCCTCAGTGACGACACTATAGCTCTTTCCTTGACCGTTATCAACGATCAGCCTAGATACTTCGCTTTGTGGCCACTCGCTCAACTGCACTAGCTTATGCTTTTCCCATTATGTGATGGAAACAGTATCCAAGGGCGATCTAAATAGGTTACGAAAGTTGGAACGAAAAGTCGTTTGAAACCTATCCCGAGAGATATACACAACCGCGTGACAATTGAAGCGCACCTAGGACAGTGAGGGACAAATAGTGAAAAGAAAAATTAAATACATGGTTAATTTTCAGTAGTTTTATTTTTATTTATTAGAACACATTAGTAGATTACATTATAAAGCGTTGGTTCTTGATATGTGGTTGAGCGCCCATTTTTTTTTCGTAGGGGCCATTCGCGATTCCGGAAGGTCCGGCAATAATAGTAACGCTAGAGACAATTACAAAGATATAAAGAAACGCGCAGAAGAATATAGAATAGAAAAAGAGCTACTCAGGCAGAAGCCATAAAAATCAAAAGAGCAAAACAGTGAATCATCTAAAAAATTGATGACCTACCGCAAAAACCTTACGAAATACTCATGCAAATGCAGATAAAGATGTTGCCTCCATCGACCGCTATCACGGCCGTCTCCACACCAGCGAACAAAACCACAGTGGTGAGGAAGGATGAGGAGGTAGAAATGCTAACAGTGGAAACACAGCACCCGCGCGCCAAGCAAAAAATCCCGCTGACAAAGACCAAAGAGCAAAATGACTCAGAAAAACAGGTTAAAAGGCCCCATCCTTGCACACACACACACAAAAACTGACGTTCTTGAGGACTTGATAAACAAACTGTCAAACGAAATGGAGAATATGTTCGAGATTCTGGTCGTTCGACCTAATGCCAGTGAGGCAGACAGTAAGGCGCTGGTCCTAAAACATGACAAGTGGGTCGAAGAGCTAGATAAGAGAATTTCTTAGAGATGGTGGTCACCAAAATGAGAAGACTCGTTATCTGACAGTGTAACTGCCGTGGCTTCTGTGATAAAGAAGCAGCGATGGCGCAACTAATCAAAATCGCCAAAGAAGAAAATTGCCTGACGTGATTATTTTGCAGCAGACATTCGACCACGCCAAACATCCGGGCATGCCACCCACAAACAACGCACACAAGAAAAGGGGAGAAACATAGTCGTGACCTCATTAGTGAAGAAAGGGCTAGTTGCTATCCCACGCATTACGAAACAAGTCATGGACATCAACCACATACTCATAAAAGTCGTGCCACGCAACAAAAGGGAGAGCAGCACTTTTGTCCTCAACGTATACAGCAGCCCGTCTAAAAAGAGCGTAGCACATGATTTTGAAGAACTAATCAACGAAATGATGAACATCGCGGGCGACATCCGACTTCTCATCGGAAATGATTGTAACGCTCCACACACACAGCGGAGATATGAGCACTCGTAGAAGAAAGGAAAAACCTTGCCAACCTTATCGAAAAGGTGGCCTAATCATTCCGAACAAGCTAGCCTCGCACAACAGAATCGGTGTAGTTCCTCATAGGGACAAGACGCCAAATTTAACTTTCTGCAAGAACGCCGGGCGAATCACGTGGGAAAACACCTTTGAAGACCTGGGGAGTGATCACAGGATCCTCAGCATCGCCATAGGCGATCCTCACCAGTAATTGCAAATGGACAATCAGGATTGGGACAAATTTCGCAAAAGCAGAAACGAGAAAGAACACGAGCCCATCAAACACATTGAAGAATGGAGCAGGAAAGAGAGGAAAATGACGATGTTCTGAAGCACCGCCTGTGTTAGATCAGTTCGTATTTTTCGCTACTTTCCCACTCTAACAGCCTCTAGTACTTGTTTGTGCTTCGTACTCCAACCATGCCGAGTTGGAGGTCTCCGCCCACTCTGAAAAGCACGTCAAACGGACTTCTAGACGGCCTGTTCCATACCAGCCATGGCACGGAACATCTCCGCCAGATGCACTCGACACCGCATCTATGGCATTGGGGGAAACAACTACTCCTGGAGCCGCTGTAGAAGGAACTACAGACAATAGCCCTGAGAACGAGAGACTACGAGACGAACAAGACGGCTTGGATCCTTGGGATGAAAATGCAGAGGATATGGACCAGGCATCCTTCGCAGTTGTATCCTACAAGAAAAAAAAGTACTGGCGTTTTTGTTGTCTTCTTGCCTACTACGGATGGAGTAAGCTCATGGAATGTCAACCCTAACACTGTTTCATCAGCCGCTGTAACGTCGGAAGAAGAGAAAGTTCTTAACATTCACCTCAACAAGGACGGAAGCCTTATGTTCACAGTGTCAACCCTGCCGGCCACCAATTGTCTACTAAAGGTGACTGAGTTAGCAGACGTACCTACGAAAGCCCGAGTCCTATACTCTTACAGAGCGAACTATGGGTAAATACAAGATGTTCCTGCGAGTTACTCAAATGAAGACTTACAAAACTATCTATGTGATCAGGGCGTCGTGTTGGCAAGAAGACTCACCACCTACACACCCGAAGATGGTGGCAAGGTCAAAGAGGTACGTCGTCGATCCGTTGTTTGGTAATTCGCCAAGGATTCACCACTACTTTAAAGAGTTATGCTTGGGTTTTGTAGCTACCCGGTTGCCGAGTACGTCGGGGTGGCTACATAGTGTTATAAATGCCAGAGGCATGGTCATATATTGAGACATTGCAATGACCCGGTGCTCCGTAAACTCTGCGCTGGTCCTCATTCGCACCAAGAGTGTACCTCAAGAGCCCAACCTGAATGTGCTAACAGTGGTGGTCCCCTACCTGCTTCATATGAAGGCCTGGTGCGTTAAAAAGAAGGCTGCTACACTTGCCCGCTCGTCGGAGCAAGCCCAAAGGAAACCGCCAAGGCGCAATGAACCACCGCCTAATCCAGAAGTTGTATTCACGAATATGAAAGAATTCTCCCAGGAAAGATCATTACAAAGCAGAAAGACATCTGGTGAGACGTATGCTGATGTGAGGAAAAAGAAACGTGGGAAACCGACATGCACATCACGTCTTTCAAAACAACCAAAAAGCGTCTCACAAGATTAATCAGTTGAGTACAGCCGTCACCAATCTCAGCCACCGCAACACTACCGGGAGATCTGCGAAAAGCAACAACACCGAAACGCAGACCAAGAGTTTGCGCGCATACTGAGTCCGCTGCTGTTCGCAGCTCTCACAACCCTTGCCCGCGCAAATCCTTCATCAAGAAGTCTTACAGAGGTAGAAGCGATTCTTAAAATGGAGCCGTTGGTGTCGACCTCTTATGCTCCGCAGGCGCCTTCTCCCTTGTAGTAGTAATCATGGCTTCCTGAACGGCATCTTCACCTGAACTGACCATTCACATAATCTTCCGCACATGCACCATGCATGTTCTTATGCAATACTCGCGGCCTTCGCTCGAAGCTCTCAGACTTCCGGCGACTAGCGTGAGAATACCGATTCCCATTCATCGTCATTTCTGAATCACGCGTCGACCACAATTTTAGAATGAACGGATACTATTTTCATCACTCAAAGGGACCTGACGGTATCAGCAGATCACTCATCGACTTTCGTAAAGACCATCCAGCCTCCGTGATAGACATCCCGCCCCACTGCGAGAACGAATATGTGTGTGCAATAACAATGATAGGTAAACAGGAATACACTCTCATCGGAGTATACCTGGAACCAGGCAGGCCTTTCGACGCTTCAAGGCTTAAAACTTGATTTCAAGGACACCTTCCCCACGCATCATTTGTGGAGACTTCAATGTCCACACTGAAATTCGGGGCAGCTCACACACTTGTTCTCGAGAAGCAAGCTGCTTTCAAAACATTCAGTTGAACCTCTAAATTACGGCATCATCACCTACCTACGAGGCACCACGACTACCAGCAGCATAGACGTGACCTTCGTAACGAATTCAGTCACTCGCAACTTTGACTGGTGCACCGACTTGGAAACGCGTGGGAGTGATCACTACCCAATCATGATATCAGCTGCTGGTGCAAATATGACATCGAGGAGAACCGTCATGAGATTTACAGATTCGAACGCGCACAAAGACCCAGCAGGAAAGGAACTCACTGCCACTACAAATGATGATGAATTAATCACTACGATGGCTCACGTGTTTCAACTAAAAGCGACAGATTTCCATCATATGATGAGGCGTTTGGAAGACCGCTATTCGCAGGCGACCTGAAAGGAAAGTTCTGCGCACAAAGAGTTTAGAAGACCTCCGAGCCTGCCGACGGACACAGCGTCATATTCGGTGCTACCTTGATAAACGTAGCTGGTAAAGATTGCGTGTGTTTTACTCAACACTAGATGTCCGTCAACCTGTGTCCAAAATCTGGCGGGTTTTTAGAGGCGTGCGCATGCCACTCCAGCAGCTTCACCCTTTCGCCGCACTCTCCCTGGAGTACTATCAACAAAATCAACGCTTTGGACCTCATCTGCAGGTAATCAGTCTGGCTAATCACGGGTGACAGGGCCAGCGATAGACATACATTTTACGATTGAGGAACTGAACGCTGCTATCTGTGAGTCAAACAGGCGCACATAATCCGGCCATGACGAAGTAACCTATGAAGCCATTGCAAAGATGCCCCATGCGTCCTGCCTACGACTCCTAGATTATTATAACTCCTCGTGGATGTCTGGGGTGGTCCCCGATGAGTTTAAGCTGGCAAAAATAGTGCCAATTTTGAAACCTCGTAAGCAGCCAACAAGCTACACCTCTTTCCGGCCTTTCGCCCTATGAGTGGCGTTGGCGAACTGATGTAGCGAATGATTCACAAACGATTGACATGTTTCCTAGAAAGCCGCAACGAATTTCCGCAAGAACTGAATGGGTTCCGCCAAGGTAGGTTGGCTATCAACAATGTCATCGCACTTGTCTCTTCCCTTGAAAAAAACCTCTCCGCAGATAAAATACCGACAGCCATGTTCCTTGACATCAAGGCAGCTTTCGACTCAGTCTTTCACCATGCCGTTCTCACAACCATGGATGATCTTGGCCTAGGAGGGAATCTATTCGAATGGATTGAGAACTATCTAAAAGAGCGGAAAATTTATATTAGCACTGCAAATGATCCCACACAGATCTATACAGTGGAAAAGGGTGTACCTCATGGTTCCGTGCTCAGCCAGCTCCTTATCGACTTTACCCTGAAACACATAGCACAATCACTTCCATGAGGGGTACACACCACGATTTACGCCGATGATATCTGTATCTGGAGAGCTTCAAGGTCACGTTACACCACAAAGAACGACTTCAAAAAGCTTTACAAAACATCTCCACATATCTAGCGCACCGAGGCGTGCACCTTTGAGCAGGAAAGAGCACACCCATTGCTTTCACGAGAAGAAAATGATCATCATCGACAGAAATCTTTCCTGGTCTCCTCAGGTGAAAAAACTTTGAAGTAGAGTAGTAGCAGCAACTGAACTCTTTGATTTCGTGGCTGGAACACGATGGTGATGTAGATGCCGCTCAAGGGTAATGCTTGAGAAAGCGCACATTGAAAAAACATTAAGCTATTGTTTACCGGTGCTTCACTGATTATCCCCACTAAATATAAGAGAATTTTCGAAGCCACACGCAACAGCTGCATACGAATGTCTAGGACTCCCGAAGAGCTTATCAACATTGAGAATTGTAGCGGAAGCAGAATGTGTCCCACTGGATGTCGTTGCTATCCAAGAAACCATGCGTACTCATTTTCAACATGCATTACAACGTAAAAAACATTCCCTGTACCGAGTTCACCTGACGCACTGTTATTCTGCGTTCGGCCAAGCTGTGCGATTGGTTCAACTCACCCCTGTTAGTCAGACACAAAAAGTAATGCCCGCAACAATTCCTCCCAGGACAATTTCATCCCTAACTATAAAACAAGTTGTACCTGGCATCAATGGCACAAAGAGACGAATGTCACAAGCTGCGCTGTTGCAAACTACTCTCCTCTCCTTAGCCGAGAACTATGCACTTCGCATATTTACACTGACGCCTCAACCACTCATGAGACTTCCACTTATGGACTGTATAACCAATCAACAAGACAAATGCTATCCAGTTGACTGCAACGGAAAACATTCTCGACAGCATCAGAACTTCATGGCATCAAAGAATCTTTCCTTTACATCTTGAGCCAAACGCCGGACCGATGGGTAATTTTCACCGACTGCGAAGGAGCTCTACAGATATTGTTCAACCTTCTGAGGAAAACAGATTCTCACCCCGTTTCATTCGACATAGCATACCTACTTCACCTGGCTGTTACGAGAAAGAACTGTATCACATTTTAGTGGATACCGGCTTATTGTGGCATTTCCGCCAACGAAAAAGCAGATGAAGCATCGCGCAAATGTCTTCGACACCACAAAACATACGAACTTATTTCACTAAATTGAATGCTGCTCAGATGGCTAAAAGGCTTGCGTTTGAAGAAAATAAGAAATGCTGGAACCTTCCGACACATCATTATGCCTTCCTTCACTCAATCGAGCGCTAGCTGAGAACAAGACTCTCATTCGAAATTCCTCGACATATGGAAGCCATGGTCTACGTCTAAACAGTGCTTATGGCTACGGTACCACTTCAGTTATGCATCCGCATAAGATGCAATTGTGCATTGCTTTCGTTTTTGAACATCGGCACAAATTCATCCAAGACCTGGCGAACTTGGTTCAAAAACTTCTGGGAGCACAACTTGTGTCCTTTGGCATCCTCAGTTTTCTCGAAACACGGAACCAAGCAAGCAGACACAGGTAAAGTCGCTGTGACCTTCAATGAGCTCGACGACGACGTTCAAAGAATGACAGCGTCCAAAGAAGGATAGCCTCGGGAAACGCCTTGTACATCGTCCTAGCACCGGCCTCTAGCACCTGCGCATACTAAAACTACTACGCGTACAAGTTCGGTGGTGTCTTCAAACCCGATTTCTTCAGCCCACTCGGCCACGAGCTTCGAGGCGATCTCCTAAGGAGCAGTTGCGTCGTCACACCACCAACCATCTTCGAGAAACCCGAATGGCTAGTAGGCACGCTCGATTTGCACGACGCCGCTCGTGCTGTGGCATTCGTGACTTCGCAGGCTGATTGCCCACCGCTCTCCCAGTCCATCGTGGTGGAATTTTCGTTCAGCTTACTGCCGACTTCGGGGGTCAAGATGTTCTCAGAATGGGAGAAGGGTGCTACATCGTGGTCTGCAACACATCGCCCGTCTTCCTGAGCCTGTTGACCGAAGTGCAGCGGTGTGCTATACGAGCCTTCGACACCAGTACGCGGCGCACGTTCGTATTCGATGACGAGCAGTCATTGTGCCAGAAGTTCTGCCTCGCCAAGGCCAACCACAACAACTTGGCGTTTGTGTTATCGTCTTCGACCTCTACAACGAGGACACCGATCTTTCCTGCTCGAACCGGAACAGCATGGGACCCAGCAGCCGCTCCAAGAATGTGAGCAGTACGTCAGTTTTTAAATGCGATGCATTTCTTGGCTAGCTTCGGCGACGTTGAGCACATCTATCTATCTATCTATCTATCTATCTATCTATCTATCTATCTATCTATCTATCTATCTATCTATCTATCTATCTATCTATCTATCTATCTGTCTGTCTGTCTGTCTGTCTGTCTGTCTGTCTGTCTATCTATCTATCTATCTATCTATCTATCTATCTATCTATCTATCTATCTATCTATCTATCTATCTATCTATCTGAGAGGCGTGACATCAATAATGACATGCGTGTCATGTAACAGCATGACTACATGCCACACTCATGATGTGCTCGCGGCCAATTCCCTAGCTTTGTCTATACCGAATTTGGTATTATGGGATGTGAATGGATGATGAAGGTATCATGACTGGTGCAAACACAATAGTCATGAGATGCTTGTAATGTAACAACATGACTACATGCCATGCTTATGACGCGCTCGCGGCCGTTTCGCTAGCTTCTCATAAACCAAATTCGGTATTACAAGACGCGAATGGATGACGAAGATATGTGACTGGTGTAAACATGATAATCATGAGATGCGTATCATGTAAAAACACAACTACATGCTACGCTAATGATGCGGTCGCGGCCGTTTCGTTAGCTTTATATGTACTTAATTAGGTATTGCGTGATGCGAATGGACGACCTACGCAAATGAGACGACCAAACATGATGATCATGACATGCATGTTATGTAACAACATGACTACGTTCCCCACTCATGATGCGCTCTCGGCCGTTTCGCTATACTTCACATATGCCAAAATTTGGTACTACGCCACGTGAATGAATGACGAAGGAATGTGACAGGTGCAAAAATGGTAATCATGAGATGCGTGTCATGTAAATACATTATTACACGCCACACTCAAGGCGCCAATACACTTCGACGTGAGCCGGCGCGCCAGCGCACTGGCATTTGTTTTGTCGCGTCACGCCGGCGATGCCACGCCAGGCGCTGACATCCCCCTAGTAGAGATCAGTGGATCTGCCCACTGATCTTCATTGTGGATCTGCATGCCATATAATCGCAGGCGCGCGCCGCGCTGCGTTGCTTTGACGCATGCGCGTTTGAGCGCACACGGCGACCCTCCGTCACGAAGAGAGGCAGACGTAGTTCTGTCTAAGTAACGTCGTCGGCACGAAATGCAGCATGTCAGATTTCGCACCGATGGACGCGCCGGTCACGCACGGCGTCAGAGTATAGAGTGCTCGCGTTTTGCTAGCGTTGACGCTGCGCCCAGCCTGAGCGTGCATTAACGTTGCGTCGGAGTACAATGTGTCCTTCATGACGCACTCGCCGCCGTTGCGCTAGCTTCACATGTAACAAATTTGGTATCACGTGAAGTGAATAGACGACGAAGGTAAATGACACAACCGAACCTGATAATCACAATATGCGTTTAATGTAAAACATGACTATACATGCTACGCTCATAGCGTTCTCGCGGGCGTTTCACTAGTTCGACGTATACCAAATTCGGTATTACGTGACGTGAACGGAGGATGAATGTAAATGACACGTGCAAATGTGATAGTAAATATATGAATTTTATGTAAAACATTACTACATGTTACGCTCAAAGCACACTCGCGGCCGTTTCGCTAGCTCCACATATACCAATGTTGGTATCAGGTGACGTTAATAGATGGCGAAGGTAAACTAAACGCCCAAACATGATAATTATGACATGGAACTCATGTACGGCATAATTCACCTCCGCCTCTTAACGTTGTTGTGATTTCAAGCTGACCTATCGCCCTTCCTCATTTGTATTTCGCATATCATCGATTCCCATTGTACGTGGAATCTGCCAATTTTTCGCCCCTAAAGTTATCAGTTCATCCAAGCTGGTCGCGGCACCGTAATGTTTTTTTTTTGGTTGGATTAGGACCGTGGCTGACGGCTTGTTGGGCCATGTGTACTCATTAGTTCACCGCTTATAACACATTCTGATACGCTTGTCTTGCTTTGAATTCGATGCGGGTGTACAACTATTGAATCTTACCTCGCGAGCATGTTTTAGTGTATTTCACGCGTGCTGAAATTTTTGAACTATGGCACAGAATGTTTTTTTGAAGAACTGGGAAGTTCCACAAAACTCTTATATATCCCTGGATTGCAACCTGTCCAGGTAAAATGGCATAACCATTAGGCCTGAACTAAGAAACTAAAGTAAGTAATCATACCAGTTACAAGGAATTACTAGTTGTGTGACTGCAAGATTGTTTCGCGAAAAGGGCTTGTGGTATCTACAGTGTTGCCTGGACGAGCTTAGCTAACCTCAAGGAGACTATAATTTTTCTGTATAACATATCTAACCAATATAGCTGCAAGTTGCTCTGATTTAGGAACAACTGGTACTTTTCATATGTGAGCGATGTAAAATGCATTTTTTATTACCGGAGATATTCAACGTCGAAGGTAAGCCTCGGTCAGCATAACTCCCAGCTGATATGTGCCACAGTACTGGGCAAGTTACGCTACTTACCTGTGAGCCACTTAACTTTATGGGCGAAGCCAATCAATAAAATGGTGATATGATACCACGCTAATAGAGAGCTTTAGTAATTCGGAATGGTGCTACGTACGCATCACGCAAGCGCCTTCCATTACGTGGAGTCGTTTGCCACTAATCGGCTTTTAGTACGCCGTAGTACCAGTGTACGTAACAAGCGAGAAGCGTGTTGCGCCATCTGGTAGATGAAAATAGAAGCACGTGTTGTTGACAACCAATGTGAGCCAATCCAAGTGTTATAGCCAGATTATGGCCATATTTTAAGACACAGAGCCGGTCGGTGCTTGCCTTCGATGCCGCCATTTTGCAAAACGAAGTCTCGCGCTGTCGCGAACTTGTTCGAGAGCGGCGCGATCACCTCATACGTACGCACGCACGCATCTCATGCGTGCGTACGTAGCGGCTGCGTACGTAATGCGATGCGTGTGCGTTGCGGTCTGCGCATGCGCACTACGCAGAACGTGGCGTCCTTACGTACGCAACGCCGCAACGTACGCAGCGTACGCAGTACTAAAACTCTCTATTTTCTGACTCTAAGTTACTCACGGGTACAGAGGCACCCCTTACTGATGAATATTTTTTTCATCGGAAATGACATCCTAATGCAACTGTTATAGTGTCTTAAAAAATGTGCCACTCAGAGGTGAATGTCCCCATCGAAACTAAGTTGAAATGTTGCTGAAAGCTCCCCTATCTTCATAAGTTCTTTTTTCAGATGTGAAAGGTTGCCCTCATAAAAGAGATGACTGAGGCCGGCGAAGAAGAAATAATGCTGGCAGAGGCAGCAGGAGATTTTTGCGAGGATGGCACCGCCCCATGAATCACCGTGTAGTTGCGGATGGCGGCTGGTCCCATAGGAGTCATGGCCACAGGTACTCTGCCAACTCGGGTGTGGCTGTTATCGTTGGAAAGCGAACATAACAGCTGCTCTTCTTCGGTGTGAGGAACAAGCTCTGTAGCCCTTGCGAGTACTATGCCAAGAAAGGCGAGAGAAAAGAGCACTGATGCTACGGAAACTGGGATCAAAGCTCTGTCGCCATGGAGGCCGACATTCTTGTTGGCGGATTCCAAAGGAGCACTGAAATGCATTGCGTGCAGTATCGCACTTTTATAGGTAATGGAAACTCCTCGGTGTATTGCCAACTTCAGACAAGGGTAGACTATGGTCAATTCATAAAGAAAAACGAGTGCGCTAATAGTGCAGTCAAGTGCTACACATCTCGGCTTTACAGCATCGCCAAAGAAAGCAAAAGCACTCGCTCGCTGCTATTGGGTCCCACAATCAAACGAATCAAGAATGGTGCACGAAAGGCTGTGAGCCACTACGCCGAAATACTGTGCGATTTTGAAAGCAGCGAGCAGGACCTCAAGAAGACCTCAAGAAAGAAAAGGCAAAGCTTATTCAAGAGCTAGCTTTAGACATCAGGAATGGACCGCTACATGTGTTTGGAAGTCACGGTGTTTGTAAAAGCTACTTTTGTAATGGAAGTAAAGGAGGCAACCTGTACGACGAACTTCCTGAAATACAAGTAAAGCTTATGTCTGCAGCCAACATCATCGCATACAAAGCCGACCGTCTAATAACAGATGACACCAGCAATCTCGCTGAAGCCACAATGTCGCTCGTGGCCGAATTCGCAGGAGGAAAGCGGATCAATCGTTACCAGAGGGGTTCTTATGAGCATCGCTGTCAAGGTGCAGGTCTTCATTTTCTACTAGTACTTGAGTGGCAGGCTAAAGCTAGCGAGGGTGTCACTTGCACAAGTTAAACCCCAATCCTGAAGAAATACACACAGAAGAGACTAAATATGAAAAGGCAGGCGATGTCACGCAAAGGGCGGCTGCTTCAGGAGTCGGGCTGTCATGACAGCACTTACAGTAATCGCCCACTAAGCGATTCAGCACTGCACTATGGACCAAAATGCCAAAATTCCAATATGTGAGCTGCCTTACTTTCTGCAAGCTCAGAAACTCAGCAGGTCGATCTACATGTGGATGAAAATCGGCAAGCAAGAATCGAAGAAGGAACGCGTGGCTACGCTAGCAATTATGAATGGCACGAACAAAAAATGGCTTTTCCTCACCGCGTCTGATCTTCAAGCTGTTTGCACAAAAAAGGACAGCCCACCTGGTGATGCGCCAGTGAGGAGGCTCCTTCATCCTAAAAGCTTCGCAACAGCCGCCACAGAGCACGGGAATAAACACGAAAGTGTTGTACTTCAACTGTATGCTTCAGAGACAGGGATGGTTGTTCAGCCTTGTGGTCTCTTCGTTGATTTGGAACACGGGTTTGTGGCAGCTTCCTTGGACAGACTGGTTGGCACAGACCGTATTGACGAAGTAAAATGTCCCCTCAAATACAAGGAGGATGAATCACTGGAAGCAGCGCGAAAGGTTTTGACGAAGAATAAAAAAGACGGCGCTCCTGTTCTCTCAAGATCGCACAGTTATATTTATCAAGTTGAGGGCCAGCTGCATATCACCAGGCGGATCATGTGCGACTTTGTAGTGTACACCACGAAAGGAATACGCGTGCAAGAAATACACAGGGATGATGCTTCTCGGAAAACAAAAATAGAGCCATTTCTTCTTCGCTTCTACAAAGACTGTGTCATTCCAGAAATAGTCGACTTGAGACTTGCACGATCCTTGGACATCCGCTGTGCAGAATGGAACGGACTTGCCATTGAGGCTAAAGAAAAAAAAACAGAGAATGACGTGGCTTCAAATGCGAAAAAAGTCCGCGAAAGAGAACGAATCAACAGGCATGTAACCATGCATCCTGGCGGTCGTATAGAGCGGAACGCAAGCCAGAATATTTCCTTCGCGCCTTTATTTTGTGCCCAATAGCCGCCACGCTGATGAGAAAGAAATGACAAGGTTGCTACAAGAAACAGTCGCTTCCATGTGCCGTACTGGAGGGCCCCTCCAACAAGTGAGCTAGTGTTTGGATGTCGACATTACTTCCATACAGACACATTTCGAAGAGTAAGTGCCCTTACACATTTTATTATTCTATTTTATCCAATGGAAACAGTTCGCATATGTCTTACAATTGCTGCTGTTCGTTGCGGTGCCAGGAAGACTGTTGACGTGTGCCTTACGAATCACGCTCTTCAGTGCAGTGCAAGTAGGACGCTTCGCTTGTCTTCCAAACTATTTTCTTGAATGCCATGCAAGGGGGACTCTTCAAGTATTCCTTAGAAACTACGCTGCTCAACTGAAAGCAACAACTATACTACTTCTGGAACTGAATGAGCACTGCGTTCCATATTTACGTTGAAACGCCGCATTGCATTTATGTGGGTGTCTGTAGTGTTCGCGTGTGCGCGAAAGCGGGCGCCTCTGAAATATGTTGCAGTGTTTGTCATTAACTTGCCTTCAGGCTACACTTTATGGACCTTTTCTGTGCACGTCGTCCGCGCATGCGCGCCGGCGTCAATAAGGCACGCGCCATAAAGTTTACTGGCCCAAATCAGACGGCAGGAGTAAGCAGTAGTGAACCAAAAAACATGTGGGGTCACAAACATGCAATGAAAAAAAAAACGATAGTGCAGGCCTCCGCGATTGCCTGCTGGCACGCAGCGGGCTATATCCGAGGCAAAGGACCATTATTATTTTTTATTTGGACGATATCCACTGGTGGGGCTGTTAGGACTCGGACTGAGCCGATTACTGCAAATTTTGTGCAATTTCAGTGATGCCTTTTTTGTGGCTAGCGTGGATGACTGAATCTGATATTGTGTATAATGTCGCATGAAAAAAAATGGTTTCACCTTGTGCAACATAGTCATAAGTCATCACATGTAACTCTATACTGTTTGCCTGTGAGTCCGTAGCGAACGTCCATGCCTCGGAAAAAGGAAATCTGCGTCAAGGCCAGCACGCGAGCCCGCCTGATGCGATGAACAACTTAACGGCGTCATCACGCGACGGCGCCTTTCTGGCGCGCACGTGCGTTAGTCACCTCAGCAAGCGAGCCGTCGAGTAAACAACCGGCGTCTTCCTGCCGGGGGGGGGGGGGGTGACGCAATGCCTGGCGACGTCACTCGTCCTTGGGTGTAGCCACCTGCAGCGCAGCCTCTCCAGATTCGATGAGAAAGAAAGACGCGGCCCAGCGGCGACCCCATTGGAGGATTCTAACCTCACGACCAGCGGCGCTTCTGGTTGGACATTTGGGTTGGACCCGGTGCATATAAAAGAAGCCCTGCGGCGCGTCGAGAGCAGACCCCTTTGACAGCAGACCTGTTGGAGAGCAGACCTATGTGTTAGAGAGGAGAGCTCGGCTCTTCGGGTCTTTAAGCTGTCGGACCCAGTGCCGAATTTGTAATGCCTCTGTATATATGCTGTACATAAACCTTGTTCAACTCACCATCGTCTCGTCCGCTCGTCTATCAGCTCTGCGCAGAAGCAGTCGCGAGCTGAGAAACCTACGCTACCAAATGGCTAGTGACCTTCCCTGCGGAGTTCGAAGCAGTGGCGCCTTCGGGACCGGGTTGCGCATTTGTAATCTGCAGTAGGCTCAACGCATGGCAACCGCAGCGGCGCGCTATTGGTCACACTCTCGCAGGGACGCCGCCACGACGTGCGCCTAGCAACGGCCGCCGCACGTACCTCATGACGAAATACTTTCGTTCTCGGAGTCTCCTGCGCCGCGCGGCGCAGCAGCCAGCCCCACACAGAAGTGGCTCCTGCGCCGCACGGAAGTGACGTCACTTTAAAAATGATTATCTAAAGCTAGGTAAATGTGTAAATTATTCGTGTGCAATGCGTTAAACCTGCAGAAATTTTACTAAGCAGTTTTTTAATGAGTCAATTAGCCTAGGTTTGTTATTTAAATACATATTACAAGTATTTTAAATACAGGGGGCGCCATGCGCGATGCGGCTGCGAAAGGTAAACACTGCGAGATGGTAGCTGCCAGCGATGTGTTAGTTGCTAAAAACTCCGATGAAATCGTGGCGATGGCCTAGGCCACTCCCAAGGAGGACTGGAGTGTCATCGCTGCTTCATGTGATTGCTGGATGCTTAGTTGAATCTGGTGGTTGGAGCTAGCGCGGCCGTCCACCGCGCCGCAGCTTCATCTGGGTGTGTGCGCCATAAAGTTTCTCAGTATGCTGTGCGGATTACAGTTGTTGAACGTACTGCATTTTCTAGATTGCAATGCCAAGCGTGGTGTTGTCGAAGGTGAAAGTGTTCTTGCTGCCGAGTTTTGCTTGTCGCGAAGGACAAGGTCGACGATGAAATAAATGCTTTCGCACAGTTCACGTGTGACTGACCGGACGCACATGCATGAAACCCCAGTGCGTCGGCGAAGGGTTCCTACGGTGGATGGAAACAACTTTATTGTAATGTTCTTACGAAGCCTGTGATCTACGAAGGCCAGAGCTACTGCATTGCCGTCTGTTTTGTCAAGGGCGAACACGTACGGTCGTTCTCATCTGTTGCTACGTGAATGCTCCCGTGCTGTCACAGGCCGCGAGTGTTATTGAGCAAGGCAGACAAGCTGTTTTGTTGTTAGATGGGCTAACACGCTCGGCACTTGCCCTTGGGCATTGTTTATCAAGTGCTAATCGCCTAGAACATTGCGGTGACACGTCAGTATTATTGAAGAAAGTGGCCTGCCGGTTACCTCGTCAGGTGATGGTAGACTGAGCGACATAAAAAAAGTTGCCCGAGACTACGTTGCAGTGCACCTTTATGTCATCAAAACTTTGATAAACCGTGGAAATCAACATTCGTGACACCTGTGCAGAAGAAACCAACGCAGCCAGCTGCATTTGAGTTTTTTGTGTCTTTTGGCGTCTCGCCGATTAACAGCACTAATTCGCAAAACACTTTATCATAATAAATATAGTCAATCCTGCAAGAGTCATCGAAGATCCAACAATACAGGGCCTGTGGACGAGACCACCACCAGCAGCAAGTCGGGCTGATGAGGAGGTGCAAATGTTAAAACAATACATGCGTGAACGAAAAAAAGAGAAAGTATTGATAACTGCGATGGGACTTGAACCACCGACCTCACCAGTTGATGTGTTGCTTATACCAACTACGCCACAACTGCCGATCAGTTTGAGATGGCAAACAAGCCGGTTTTGTATTGTTGTCACGCTAAACCTAACTAACATTTTTGTTCACTTTTTCGTTTGGACGTAATTTTAACCGCTTTTATCATTATGTCAAGACGTACTTCTAGACACAAACACTATTTAAACAAAGCGCTTAACCGGAAAATGCATGACGTCACTTCCGTGCGGCGCAGCAGCCGTTTCTGTGTGGGGGTGGCTAATGCGCCTCGCGGCGCAGCAGTCTTTGCCAATCCCTAATGGCCATTTCTTTTAGTACAACTTGTACAAGATGCTCCATGCTCCAAAATCAGCTTGTACAAACACCTGTTTATTTTCATACTCATGCTAAACATTACCTGGTTATCAGAAGCGTATTTCTGCACCATAAATCACGAAATGACTGCTAATTTGTATGTACAAACGCCACACGAGTCTTTCGCAAGTATACTGTACGCAGATGCTGTATTTACCAACGTTTCTAGACTAGGTCTAGGAACGTTGGTATTTACATACTGCTATCATTTTCTGCACTTTGCTGTTGATGTCGATGATGATGCCAATGCTTTTATTTTCAGACTTTAACTTTTACCTGCTAACGTCCACAATAATCTTTAAAATTATAAAACGTTTTATTTTATTACTTACTACTGTTCATAATTTTGTGCAGCATTTCAGAAATGTATACGTAACATAAAAAAAATTTGTTTTTTCCACTTACACAAGCTTTGGAGACAAAGTCCGAGTCAAGATGAATCAACACAAAAACAACATGGGCGCCTTGAAACGGTGCGTTCGCAGTGCATGGTTCACGGAGGAAGGAAAGGTGGCGTGGTTGCTTGTTTTACAGACCACCGTGTTTCGTAATGTCTTTGGCGCCTACTGCCATTGACAACTTGCGTTTTCTCGCTCGGCCACGACTAACGGGGAAAAGGCTCTAGCATTCATACAGACGTCCCGCGAAATAACGGCTCAGTCAGGTTACTGTAGTCATGTCGTCTGCAGCTCAGTGGAGTATGTCTTCAGCCACTTTCACTGTCACTGCCCAGCGTATATTTTATGCGTGCATTTTGGTTCTCACTTAACATTTTTCTTCTAGCTGCTTTGATGCTGCCATGTTTTTTTTTTTGGCTGCTGCTTCTGCCATTTTTGCATTGTGGTTATGTAAGTTTGTAGTGATTTGAACTGTTTACCGGCCACCAAGTGAAGATGACCATTGCATATTGGCAATCGCGGACTATATTGTTAAGCAGAGACTTCTTGACAGCAAACTGATTCTATGCGGGGACTTCAATGTACCCCACATTAACTGGGAGTCCTTCACCACGACCGGCCGTGACAAAGTTCTCTGTAATTCAATGATGGACTTCGCTGTATCCCACGATTTTACTCAAGTTGTTCAAAGTCTCACCAGAGGTGGTTCAATCCTGGATCTTGTTTTCGTTACAGCTGACCCATTGAATGATTATTCAGAGTGCGAGGTTGTAGAAGGTATCTCTGATCACAATGCAGTCTTTGTCCGATTTTCTATTCACTACGAACTTAAGAAACCAGAATACAAATTTGTTACGGATTTTTCACGTGCCAACGATGAAGGCGTACTTTCCCTGCTAGCAGATTCTTATGCAAGTTTTCTTCTTTTCAGCAACAGTAGTGGTGTAAATGAGTTGGTGGAGCACTTTGCCACGATTGTGTCCGACTGAATATCTAAATTCGTGCCAAACAAATGCGTGAAGCGCAATCCTAAACACCCATGGTATAACCGAGAAATAATACAGTTTATTCGCCGCATAAAGCGACTACGTCGCCGATGCCGCTCCAATCCAAACTACCAATTCACTTTGTGTACGTTAAAGGCACCACTCAAAAATAAAATGCATGAAGCTAGAGATTTCTATTACAATAACACGCGGTCAACATTCATCAGGGAAAATCCGACCAAATTTTGGAAGACCATTAATCCATCCTCCAGGAGAACCTGCTCTTTCATTATTGAAAACAAAATATGTTCAGATGCTCAGACGATTTCGGAGGCCTTCAATAGTTATTTCAAGTCTGTTTTTACCGCTGATAACGGCAATGTTCCTTCTTTTGTCTCACCCTCTGTATCGGTAGCTATTTCGGATATTGAGTTAAGTTGCTCTGGAGTTCATAATCTATTACTCAACATAGATATTACTAAAAGTGCTGGCCCGGACGGTATCCCTAACGCTTTTATGAAAAGGTATTCTGAATGGTGTGCACGATACCTCATAATTATATTCCAGAAATCGCTTGACTCCGGGCGGGTCCCACGAATGTGGAAGATCGCTAATGTTGTTCCTATTTTCAAATCGGGTAAGAAGGAAATAATTTCTAACTACAGACCGATTTCATTATTATCCACGTGCTGCAAGCAACTCGAGCACATCATTCACAAGCACATTATTCAATACCTGACAACAATATCTTTTCAGACCATCAGCACGGTTTCTGCAGTGGTTTTTCGACTGTCACACAATTGATCGAATTTACACACGACATTGCCTCATCGCTTAATAACCACGAACAAGTCGATGCCATTTTTATTGATTACTGCAGAGCTTTTGACAAGGTATGTCATAAAAAACTTCTGCTCAAACTTGGTAACCTTCTTGCAGGTACAAATGCTGACAAATTACTTGATTGGATTACAGATAATTTGTACCTGAGGAGTCAGTTTGTTCGCTACAACCTTGAACAGACGTCACAAGCTCATATTTCTTCAGGTGTTCCACAAGGCTCTGTCTTGGGACCCCTTTTGTTCATAATTTACATTAACGATGTCATTCAGGTTGTCATTAATACTCCAGTTAAGCTTCGCCTATATGCCGATGACTGTGTATTGTATTCCAATGTACGTAGCGTCAGTGACCAAGTTTTGTTGGATGATGTGTTTTCTTCCTTTTGCGAATGGAGTAGAACTTGGCGAATGGAGCTTAATTTTCAAAAGACTGTGACAATAACTTTTACAAATAAAAAGGAGTCATTGCAATTTAGATATGGCGACTCCAATCACACACTGGAAAAAGTTCAGGAATTTAAGTATCTTGGTGTTGTATTCTCTCCAAACTTGAAGTGGCACAAACACATCGACCTTATTTCTGCAAAATCACTTAAGAAATTAGGTTACTGAAGAACAACGCTAAAGGGCGCCACAACAGAATGCAAGCTTATAGCCTTCAAATCACTGGTCAGGCCTCTTCTTGAATATGCGTCTGTTGTGTGATCACCACATCTTGCAATTGACATAAATAAACTTGAGGCCATCCAGCAAAAAGCGATTAGATTCATTTTTACCCGTTATGACCGTAATTTTTCCCCTTCTGAGCACTACCATGCTTTATCGCTAAACTGTTTAGAACACAGACGTATGTGTGATCGACTTACCACGCTAATAACATCGTGCACAATTCCGTCCGCATAGCCACACCCATTTCGTTCACCAATCATCCTACCCAGGTGACTCGCCGATACGATCCGTTCTACATTGTGCCATTCAAATGTTTTATTGATTGTTATAAATACTCTTTCTTTCCGTGGACAGTTGACACTTGGAATAATCTGGACACTACTTTGAAACGACTACCACATGCGCTGTTTGTTGAACAAGTGTCCAATTATGTAAATTGATGTTCTTAATTTTGCTTTTGTTCCTTTTGTTCGATCATTTATTGTTTGTTGAACAGGTGTCTAATTATGCAATTTTATGTTTTTTTATTTGTGCTGTGTTTGTTCGTTTATTGTAACCACTCCTGCAATGTCTCAAACATGAGACAGCAGTATCTGTAAATAAATAAAATAAATAATAAACTCTCTTTTTGTTATTGACTAACGTTGTTAGCTCAACAAATTTTATTTTATGCATTCATTTTGTCAACTTTGTGTGTTGCCTCTATTAAGCTCTTTCTAGTTGGGAAGAATTTAGTTCGCTTCTTACCTCTGTGCACCATTGCTGCCACAGAAACCATTCCAATTCATTCGTTCACTCTATGTCGTTATAATTTCCGTTTTCTAGTACATCGTACTATTTTTTAAGGGCTATCTTGGATTCATGCTTGTCGATCTCGGCAAATAGTTCTCGCCCTAATTTTACCTAAGTAGGTCAGTTTCTTAGTGGTTGTAACAAATAACCTTTATCTTAGTCGGCATAGGTTCAGAAAAGGTTATTCATGTGACACTGAGTTATTTAGGTTCATGACTAATATTCACTTTAATCTAGACACAAACGATCGAAACAATTGCCCCCTCTTTGATTTCGCTGTAAGCTCGATGCTCAAACTAATTACCATTTGATTTATATATTGTCTATCCTTTGTATTTCTTCATTACCACCATCTTGGCTACAAGAGCTTTCATTCTTGGTGGTCAGCTACATCTCGTCTAATGTTTTCGACATCACCTGCAGTGTTGCCCAAGGCAGTGTGCTAAGTCGGTTACTCTTTCTAATATACATTGAAAGGGCCCTGCAACACTTTTGAAATGGATGTCACTGTTGGTCATGATGCCTCACAAATCACATGCCAAAATATTTTTTTAAAGTATGCCGATTACAAGCGGAGTTCGAGGAATTCGCTGAATACTTCAAGCGGTTTCTCTTTTTGTACAAGCGAGTGCACTGAAGGCAACTTGGGTAGGGACACAAGGGAGCAAAAAGATGCACCCTTTTGTCAGCGCACGTCATGACCTTGAGCACTTTCCTTTTTTCTTAGAACGCATGGCTACTTTCAGGGGGAGCACAAGCGCTGGCACATGGCAGCAGTTGCAGTGGCCTCAGTATTTGCATAGCCTATTATGCTCAAATCAGTAAAAGGCTGTGGACTCGGGTATGACACAGTAATCCAGGTATAAGGCATCACCTGTGGAGAGACGAGGGAGCAATTGCCGGCTGAATTTGAGAATTAATTGTGAATTTTAGACTGCATGCTGCGCTCTAATGTTTGGCCTGTGTGCTTTTGGGAGCTGCGACTACCAATCAGCATTGTTCTCTGACAATGCTAAAAAAAGTGTTGCAGGGTCCCTTTAAGGACTTACCCGCCGACCTTTCATCCTAGATTTAGTTACATGACAACAAGTCTATCACCTATTGCAGTATTAATTTATGGGCTAGTTTTTCTTCCTCTTTTTTGATGATCATTTCATTTCTCAAGTGACCTTAACCTGATGTTCAGGTAGAGTGCAACTCGGCAGAACTCACTCATTGTACGATTAACAATACCATTATTTAAGCCGCCCCTTTATAGAAATAAATATCTTTGTGTTTACCTTTCATCAGATTTATCCTATACTACGGCGTGTAGCAGCTATCTAAGCAAAAGCTTCTCAATCTGCAGGTTACCTCCACAGAAACTTGTGCAATGCATCTTCTAATGTATATGCATTATTATATATTATCTTTACCCACATTTAGAGTATGCTTGATATACATGGTCACCATAACGAGAATATCTAGTCCATATGTTGGAAGCCATTGCAAATAGGGCAGGCAGATTCACCTACAACGAAACATGACATTGACATAACACCATAGAGTTTCCTAAATATACACTAGAGGTAACTCTGGCGATAGTGTCTATGGGAACTACCATGCATGGTGGATCAGCGAGCAAGGAATGATGCGTAGTACACGGCTTCGTCTAATCTTCATACTTCTGGATTCGTGTGTATTCGTGTGGCTTGGAGCTGTCTTCTCACAAAACAAAAATCAGCAAATATTCAGTGATGGCACTTCACCACCTTATTCTTCTAGGCTTACCATTTCAAATCAGGTCATGAAGTTAAAAAAAGTTTGTTCTTTTCTTTGAAACAAAACCGAAACCAGCAATAAATGAAGCCACAAGTGGGGTTCGCCACCCGCAAGTTCGAAGAGAAGGCAAATCTGTGTACTACCCATCATTTTCAGGGTCGCTGAATAATTACAGTGCCAGAGTCCCCTCAAGTTAATTTTAGTAAACTATGCATGACATGGCCCAGCCACATCACTGCTCTTATATGTCTCTTTCACTGGTAGAGTATTGTGATGAATTTCAGTGCTGCTTTATCCTCCTGTGTACACGTCTTGGCACATTCACAGCACACTTAGTTTCTTGTGTACTGATGGTTACACGCAGGCACTTAAGCCGTCATTACAACCTAGGCAATTGCATATTCATATCACAGTCTTTTGAATCGCATTGCATCTAACTGTAGTTGTAAAACTTTTCATAGACTTTCAGTGATAATATGATTTCATTGCATGTTAGTATTGTGTAACATTGTTGCCCCTTGCCATTTGTAGTCTTTGTTTTACTGTTTTTTCCTTGTATTTTTTATCTGTCCTTCAGTTACTGATGTCCTCCTATCGGCGTGTAAGGTATTTTGAATAAATAAATAAATAAAGTGGCTCTTGGTCTTCTCACATTGAGGGCTACCCTCACCAGCCTATGATAATCACATTCTACCTTGCCCCTAACTTCTCTCATGCACATTGCCAGTGTCCCAGGATTATATAAAATCTACGACTCCATTTCTCTGTGACGACTTTCCATATTCTCTTCCTATTCATATAATTTCAGAAAAAGGTGTTCATTATGCAGAGTTCATTTCATTCTTCTAGCATGTATATTATTTCAGGGTGTGTGAATATTCATGTTTAGAATTAAAATTGAGTGCTTCGATTCAACTTTCAAATACCGGAAAATAACTAAAACGTCCAAACACAGGCTAATTGCGCAACTCTGTTAGGGAGGTGTCCCTAAAACAAATGCGAAAGTCATTACAGTAGGCTTTAAAACTTTCACTGATACTCTGGTTTGAAAGCCAGCACATGTTTCTCTTCAATGAGATTATGCCATTCCTGCATGTCGTGGCTCCAGCAAAAAAAGACAGAGACATACTGGAAGACTGTTGTATTGCAAGCAAAAAAAAAAGTCAGATCTTCTAGTCAAGAAACTGAAAATTACTTCACTGAGCTTGTGAACAAAAGAAAGGTTTGAAATACTGAAAAGAGTTTTGAACTGCACTTTATACAGGTATTACAAAAATTGCTTTCTGATGCGTTCGCATCTGCTGAGGTGGTCAGCGATTGCAGGTTTTTGGCTGCTGAAAACACCATGAGATCAGGACGAGAGCCTGAAGACTTGTAATGAGGCATGAGTTTTCTTTCTTCATGACAATGTGTTTGACTGCAGTTTCTTACCGTGCTGTGTGCTCGAGGGCATGAGCAACTTCGATTTTCTTTTGATTGTCAATAAAACCTTCAGTATTCGATTTGATATTTTTGGCCACTATATGGCACTACTTGATCCAAGATGAAGTCCTAGTGTCAACCCCAATGTTATTATTGTCGCTCATCACCTCACCTTTCTGTTTCCTATCTTCACACTGAAGTCTTTCATGACTATGGTGTACTGAGTACAGTTCTCTTGCATTGAATATTCAATATACTTGCCTATTACTGCTTCTTCATAGAAAAGGCCAAACAGAGGAGCAAACGTCTGCACCACTATAAGTTTATATCTTATTTAGCTGGATGACTAGGGTTGCTGGCCCTCCACAGACAATAAGCAATTCTTGAATGTTTCCGGCAATGTTTTTGTGAACTAGAAACCCCATGCCGCACTGTTTTATCAGAAAGCCCTCTGTAGCAGTGTGCCCATTAGTGCTGTATGTGCCTTTCCAGTTCTAATATCTCTAAGGTCAATTATATTCCCCTCGAAGTTTTCCAAATCTTGAAATAACTCTGCTAATATAACTGCACTTGAGAAGGTCCTTGTGTTCAACATTGTGCAGGACAGATAACCACAGGTCAGTTAGAGCTATAGTAAAAATACAAAGGGATGAATGCCATAGGCAAGGATGGCAGCAGGTTGATAAAGTCACAAAATTTGAAAGTTCACTCACATAAAGTGAAACCAGATCCCACAAAATAGGGTTAGTTGCATATTATTGGCAGAAGCCTTTGACCTAGAGTGCACATAAAATAACTCAAAAATGATGAATGGTGATGATTTGATGGTATCTAATGCTAATATGGAGGGATACAACAGGACGTATGAATTGTGTTAAAAAATATGCCAGGCCTGCGCAGAAGACGGAGCACAGTCACAGCAAAAACTAGAAGAGCGGCCTTTCAGAGCGTTTCAAAAGGCTCATTGGGTAACTACTGCAAGCAAAGATGCATGATACCCACTAGGGTACTAATAATAAAATTTTTTTGGTAGTAGGCCGACATTCACTATGCTATTTTTCATCATTTTTCTGAGAAGCGTGTATCCGTTAAACACTTGCAAGGTATTTTGAGCCAATTGTTCATGCAGTGGCTGATGACGATGAGGAATAATGGCTGAAGTGGGTATGTGCCACAGTTAGTAGGGGAACAAGAACAAACTTTTGTAATTGGTTGGAGTATTGGATTAGCCACTCGTTACACTATTCACATTGTGTGGCGACTGGTTGTTCTTTTGCTGTTTTAAAACGCTTTGTAAGTCATATTAAAGCGATTGCTTTTCCGACATTAAGCCTGCCTAAGGCAAGTTTGCCAACAAGTCCGAAGCACCGGTGTGGCTCAGTGGTGGAATACTGGGCCGGCACCCAGCGTACCCGGGTTCGAGCCCCACTGTGTCATTGGTGCTAGGTTTAATTTCGAGCGATGTGGTTAAGGACACCGGCGGCGATGGCGGAAAACTGCACGTGACCCGAGTTGTGATGACATAACAGCTTTCGCTGTAAAAAGTATTGAACTTTCCTGATAGCTCGCCAACTGCCAGAAGGAGCGGGCTGCAGCTACTCATTCCACATAGTAGCAGGTTTCAGCCAAAACTGTCATTAGCCCTGTTTCACTCTGACCTTTAGTTTGCACGCTACAGCCGCTAAAGTGAGCACATAAACTAGCTTTTCTTTGAATTAGTGCCCAAATGGCAAAGAGCTGGAAGAACAATGTGTGTGTGTGTGAAGTACAGCTAATATTTGGGAAAAATTTCACATAAAGATTTGGTTGCTTCATCAAGCATACGGGGGAGCATTATAGGAGTTGTACTCTGTGCTACGAGTCGTTGAAGCGTTCTGATAATGACATAATGTAGATTGTTAACGATGCCAAGCCTGGACGACCTTGTACATAAAGAGATAATGACCACGTTGAGAGTTCGTGCAGTGATTTGAGGATATCTCTATTGACTGTTGGAGAAATTGCTGACGAAGTGGGTGTTAGAACAGGTTAATGTCATGAAATTTCATTTTATTTTCTTTATTCCAAACATAAACTACATTAATAGATGCCATTTCGAAACCATACAAAGATCCTGGACAATACAAGAAGATACTTGCAGGCCATTTGTGCGTTCAAGGAAGCTTTCCGAAAATGGAAGAAACGATTGAAACACTGTATTGCCAGTAGAGGGGAATAGTTTGAGGGAAGCAATGCTTAAAATGTTGTACCACAATCAGTGAAAGTGTTAGTGAAAAACATTATTTTTTAACACATTTCGTATATGCATGCAACTTGTGGGAGTCATTTCAAGTTTCATGAGTGCTCGTACACATGTGGGGATAAACAAAATGGCAGCTACCTTGGGTCAGAAAAACGAGTTGAAATTTCCTAATTTTCTGACGCACTTGGTTCAGAAAAATGTGACTGTGGCAAGGAGTTGCAAGTGTGTAGCAAAATATGTGGTACTTGAAATAATACATATGTTAATCTTGATAATTATGCTCCGTAGATGATTGGAACCAAGCCACCCAGGGGAATCGGCCAAGTCTCGGGCAGATGATTTGATCTTGAGTACATGGAATCATACTATAAATTATGGCATCTGGTAGAATGGACAGTTATTCTTAATTACTCAATTGTCCACTTTGATTAGTCATCAATAAACAGAAAAACGCACGCAACAAATCTGTGTTTTGCAACGTAAAAATACATTCTACGTAATGATTTTAAGGAGAAGCGAGGTACAATACAGACTGAAGAGGCATTATATGCACTTTGTTGATGCTCTAGCTGATCACAAAATTATGGCTGAGCCATTTGTAATGATTGGGAAGCTTTAATCACCCACTTGTTAAGTAACTTGCCATGTATGGCACCTTGTTGTCTTATTCTTCAAGCACACTATATAACCTGTGTTGATGTGGTTCCTTACCTTATACGACACCTGATTTGGATATTTTTGAAATGTAGCTTCAAGCACAAGCGTGGCCCTGTGGTAAAACACTTGACTGCCACGTGGATTGTCCAGATTAAACTCCCACACAATCTTAAACATTTCTTTCCTTATTGTGCATGCCAGTGGTAGACAGCTATGCAAAAAATATCAGCTGTTATCATGATCCCATAACTTTTCCTTTAAAATCATGAGCAATTTATGAAGCATGAAATTCAAGTGATTGACGTAGGGATGTTTCCGCAGAAATGTGTATATTCCTGTCAAAGAGTGCCAGTATGGGATTCCCAAATGATAGCAGCACAATAGCATGCCAAGTTGCCACATTATTTCATGGTTCATTTTTTAAAGGAGGTAATATGAATCTAATACGACCCAAACGAGAGGCATGATACTGCAGGTGACAAGAAAATACATTGATGACAGTACAAGATCTGATGCACTCGACATCTAGATGAAGCACACACACATGCAGCGAAAGCTTTGATAAATCTTGTGCTACATTATTTCAAGTGTTCTGAAATGGGAATTGTGGTTCACTATGCATATACTATGACCTTTGAGGGTGGTGATTTGGGCTAGTTGGTATGGTAGCACGACAATTAATGGTAGCGCAAACAAACGACATCAACAAAAGAAGCCACATTCAAGACATCACAGTGCTATGCGTTGTCCTAAATATGCCTTCTTTTACCGATGTCTTTTGTCTGCAATGATGAGAATACACTGGCAATGAACAGGCTAGTGTAGTGAAAGATATAGCAATGTATATCACAAGGCTGTTGTTTCCTTCGACTAACTGTTAAAGCCAACACTGTATCAATTGTAAGAGTACAATAAAATGAGATTGTTTTTCGTTGACTGGAGCTCTTCCGAAAGGTAAAAAAATAATCAAGAACTGCACATGAGAAACAGAGGTGGTTAAACATGAAGAAAAAAATACAGAAAAGAACTCGGGAAGGAAAACTAAGAAGATTTCACACATTGTGGGAATCTATTTCATGCAAAGTAGTCCATAATGATGGTGCCTATGGTGCAATATTTGGCATTGAGCCAAGTGTCATTGCATGAATGAATGTCTTTTGATAAATCTAGCAGTTTCGTGCTCATCAATGACTTTCCAAAAACATTAAATACACAGGAATTTAGAGGGTAACTTATGGTCTGACATATCGGCACTAATCTTACAGCACAGCTGCCAGTTTCATCACAACAAAGTGCATACTATGGTGCGACAATGTGAAGATTGTTCATTAGCATATTCCTACGTTGTCGAGCAACACTTGAATGTAGCTTGTCGAGTCATATGAAATGTTTATTATGACTTACAAAAGGGAAGGCCACCCTGGAACCACAATTGGCATTAACCAAACATGACAGCTGTATTTTAAGTACACATATGTCAAGTTTACTACCTTTTTATCAGACTAGAGATCGGTCGGCGTCAGCGACATCGATGCGGTGAGTGCCTGATGTTTTCCCCTCAGTTCACCAGACTACTCTAGCTCAGGTTGTAGTAGTTTAGAGAAGGGCTGTGTGAAGCATTGAAGTGAGCTTTGATCGTTTCAAGCAAAGTCGAAGTGCTTTGAAACCGAAGTTAATCCGGAGGGCGTAAACACGGGAGTGTTAAAAATTGCTTGCGCGTCTTGCTAGTAGAGTTATAGTGGGTACGGCAAGTAAATTCTTAACAGGGGCAAACAGCAAGAGGCTAGTGTGAACGATGGAGAACCTTTAAGTGAAGGAACTCATCGAAATTTGTGAGGAACTCGGCATTACTTCGGGCCGTGCGAAACGAAAGCAAGCGATCCTTGAAATCATGAAGGATGAGGGAGTGTCGGCCGAGGAAGTCGATGAGGCCTGGGTGGATATCAAAGCACGCCACGAGGAGGCTGAAAGGCGAGAAGCTCGCGAACGCGAAGAAGCTGAAAGGCGAGAAGCTGACAAACGTGAAGAAGCTGGAAGGCGAGAACGCCGCGAGGAGGCCGAGAGACAGGAGCGCCTCGAGTTGAAACGAATAGAATTGGCAATCCTACAGTGTTCGCAGGCGCCAAGCGTAGCTTCTCCGACAGTTCAGGTCAGCGGTTACAGAATTCGGGAACTACCACCGTTCGTAGTAGGCGAGGACATGGCGAAGTATCTCGTCAAGTTTGAACACGTCTGTGAGCGAAATGCTTTGGAGCGGTCTCTTTGGGCGCAGAACCTGTTAGCTCTTTTTCCCGGCGAAGTGTCCGACGCGATAATTTGCTTGTCGAGGGAAGCGTTTGAGAGCTATGACGAGGTTAAGGAAGTGCTCTTGAGACATTATGAGTTGTCACCCGAGGCTTTCAGGCAAAGGTTCCGGTATGCTAAAAAGGGGAATGAGTCACACGTTGACTTCGCGTTTCGTCTTAAAGCTGATTTAGTTGAATGGCTCAATGGCGAAGGTGTTTATGACGACCGCGATAAAGTGGTGGAATGCGTTGCATTGGAGCAAATCTACCGCTGCATCGAGGAGGATGTCAAACTTTGGCTGCTGGACAAACTTGGTGAAGTACAGCTAAACAAGTCAGCAGAGTTAGCTGAGGAGTATTATACTCGCCGAAAGTTGCATAGCAGGGCAGTGCGGGTGAAAAAAGATGAAAGGAAAGAGGGCTTTTCAAAGAAACCTGATCAATGGAAACCCGCTTCGCACCGTAATTTCAAGAAGGACCCGTCTCTTACGAAGGACACTGTAGGGGAAGAGCAAACGGAAGCGGAGAAATCGAGTGAGGTTCCTAAACAACGCACTGATACCACACGGGCGTTTGAATCACGGAAGCCGCTAATCTGCTACAACTGCAAAAAGGAAGGGCACATCGCGATAAACTGTAAACAAAAGTTTGCTTTTGCAACAATCCGAGAATCGGAAAAGAACATGCGGTGGTTAGAGCCGTATATCCAAGAAATTAGTGTGAATGGGAAAGCGTGTCGAGCACTTGGAGACTTTGCGGAAACCACGGACGTTGTCCATCCTTCATTGGTGTCTCCGGATGACTTTACAGGAGAATGCGCGTGGATGAGGCAAGTCGCCGAGGAGCAGAGTGCTTGCTTACCAATCGCTACGGTTGTCATTGAAGGCCCGTTCGGTAAGCTTCGCACCGAAGCGGCTGTGTCTGTCGCGCTTCCTGATCGTTTTCCTTATCTTTTCTCCAACAACTCAGAGCAGCTTCTCAAAGAGCAGGGTAAATCGTTCTTCCCCAACTTAGCGTACATGGCCCTCACGCGATCGCAAGCGCCGAAGCTTCCGCAGGAGCTTGATCTTGTTCAATGCAGTGAACTCTCAAGTGACCTTGTCGGCGGGTCGACGGAACCTCAGAGAGGAAATTTTCCGCGTGAGTCATGTGAGCAGTCACGCGAGCGGCCCGTCGCCGAAGCGACCGGCGCGGTTTCCGTAGTAAGGGGAGACAACATGGCACCATTGAATCAGAGCGAGAGGGCTGCAACGGTCTCGCCTGTAGCGGAAAGTTGGAGTGACCTGTCGAGGGTTGATCGAGAAACGCTCATTCGAGAGCAGCGTGAGGACCTCTCGATTAAAGCGCTAATAGAAAGCGTAAACTTGGAAAAAAAGAAAAAGAATGTTTCTTTTTTTTAGAAAGCAGGGCTGTTGTATCGGAGCTACACAAATGCGCAAGGTCGCAAGTATGAGCAGTTCTTGGTGCCACAAAAGTATCGTCGCCAACTATTGGAACTGGCGCATGAAAACGCATGGGCAGGGCATCTCGGCATAAAAAGACCAAGGCTAGAGTTTCCCTTGAGTTTTATTGGCCGAAATGCTGGAAGGATATCGAAGGCTTTGTACGCTCATGCGACACTTGTCAGAGAGCAGGGAAATTCGCGGACAAGTGGAAGGCACCTATGAAGCTTTCTGATGTCAATTATGAAGTGAAATTAGGAAGGTGGCCGAACAAAGTTTACAACTTGATGAACCCATACGTTCAACGTCAAGCGGTCGTAAATCTGCTGTTGAATGCTTCAGAGGAAGAGGGAGCAGAAATTTTGAGTTCTAGTGAGGTAGTCAAAAGGGAATCGGAGGTAATCTTGGAGCAGTTGAACCTAGAGCCTAGGTTAAGTGAAGTCCAGAAGGAGGACCTGAAAAGGATTGTTTCCCAGTTTGGATACGTGTTTTCGGACCGTCCCAGAGACACGACGGTGATCGGACACGATATAGAGCTAACTTGTGAGGAGCCAATCCCTAGCAAACCGTATCGTTGTTCCCCTCTGCAACTTCGCAAGTATGAGCAGCTGTTGGTACCGCATAGGTATCGTCGCCTAAATGTGGCTGGTTACTGAAATAACTTTGACGTTCGCCAAAAAAAAGGGGGGGGAGCTAAACGCTAATGCAGACGCAATGAGCCGTGCGTTTAATTAGTACCTTTTCACCTTTCGGTTTCTCGCTGGCGATTAGGGGCAAAATTTTGACCTCATCACGACCTGAGCTGAGCGCTCTCGTCCAGAATGAGCTCAAGGAGCCAACTTTATGTTGTATTCTATTTCGTAACGTTGTTGTACGTGAAAAAAATTTGAGTTGTCATTTTAAGAGTCTTGTGTCCCACATGTGCCTCTTGATGTAGAGGAAACGAAATTCCGATAGACACGTAGCTAGGTATATGTTGTACTATACGTTGTCTGGTGTTCTGTCGGAGGGCACTTGCTTGTGTCGTGTGTTGTCTGTTGTCGAACGGTTCTTGACAAGTTGCAGAACCATCTACAAGTGCTGAAACCAAGGATCGTCAGAGACGAGCGTAGCTGGCCGGCAAGTTGTGGCGACAAGCCAGTGGAGCTGGGATCCGTCCTCAAGAATGACATGTGTTCCCGGAACAGAGTCTGGAGCTGCATTCTCCCCATGGCCCTGGAGGCAAACCTGGAGGGACTTGGCGAACGAGCGCGCCTGACATCCGAGCCACGTGGAAGCAGCTCGTCTTTCCGGCGCATTATCTGGCGGCGGGGGTGCTGTTATGCCTGCGAGTCCGCAGCGAACATTCATGCCTCGGAAAAAGGAAATCTGTGTCAAGGCCAGCACGCGAGCCCGCCTGACGCGATGAACAACTTAACGGCGTCATCACGCGACGGCGCCTTTCTGGCGCGCACGTGCAGTGAGTCACCTCAGCAAGCGAGCCGTCGAGTAAACAACCGGCGTCTTCCTGTCTAGGGGTGGGTGGGTGACGCAATGCCTGGCGACGTCACTCGTCGTTGGGTGCAGCCACCTGCAGCGCAGCCTCTCCAGATTCGATGAGAAAGAAAGACGCGGCCCAGGGGCGACCCCATTGGAGGATTCTAACCTCACGACCAGCGGCGCTTCTGGTTGGACATTTGGGTTCGACCCGGTGCATATAAAAGAGCCCTGCGGCGCGTCGAGAGCAGACCCCTTTGACAGCAGACCCCCTTGACAGCAGACCTGTTGGAGAGCAGACCTATGTGTTAGAGAGGAGAGCTCGGCTCTTCGGGTCTCTAAGCTGTCGGCCCCAGTGCCGAATTTGTAATGCCTCTGAATATATGCTGTACATAAACCTTGTTCAACTCACCGTCGTCTTGTCCGCTCGTCTATCAGCTCTGCGCAGAAGCAGTCGCGAGCTCAGAAACCTACGCTACCAAACGGCTGGTGACCTTCCCTGCGGAGTTTGAAGCAGTGGCGCCTTCGGGACCGGGTTGGCGTCGCCGTCTTCCGAAACAGTGGTCGATGCGGTGAGATTCGCAGCGCCCTTCGTAACGTCGTCGGAGGTGCGCTTCGCAACAGTGGTGGCAGCGATCGCAACAATAGAGAGAATGTAAGCAAACATAACGGTAATTGCTTAGGTCTAGTACATTTGTGCAAGTAATACTCGTTAAATGAGCACATTGAACATATTACTTGTTTTTGGTTGCAAGTTTCATGTCGAACATAAATTGGAGATATAATTTTTTTTCTTGTGAGTTACTTAAGCAAAGACACATGAATAGATTTATGATGGTGCAGTAACGGTAGAAGTAACGTCCGTTACTTTTTTTGGTACGAAAACGGTATTTCGTTACCCTTTATCATTGGTAACATTGGAAGGTAACGCGTTCTTTTTTTTGTTGGAGTAACGAGTCGTGTATTTTTTTTTTGGTAACGGATATAACACTGCTGCACTTGCACGCCCCATTTTCTCCCTTTTTGCGGGCAGGAAGACGAAGTGTCTCTCTGACAGAACGGCGAGTCCCTTAGTTTTTCTATTTTTTGGGGTTGATAACATTGCCTTCACCAGCTAAGTGCGGGTTCCTGCCGGCGTGCAATGGAGATGAAGTCGCACATGCTTCCTCCAGACCCCAAGAATCCCGCCGAAGCCACCTCCAGGAAGCGCAACGGAGCGGAGAGCAACACTCACAGTGACGATACCATGAACTATTATGTCAGCAGTGAAGAGTCCGGTGACGACACCTTCGAGCTGGTGAGGAACCGCAAAGTGAAGAGACGGTTTCTGAGCACGCCATCCAATTCGAGTGCGTCCACCATGAGACCTTCGCGTAGTATCGAGGCATTCACCGTCCTGTTCATGCCAGTTCTCGCCACGGACAATATGAGGCGCCTGAACAGGCAAGCCCTGTCTGCACATCTGGAGGCACTGGTGCCAAACGAAATCAAAGACGTCAGACTGAACACGCGCAAGAATGTTTTAGCCATTGACGTAAAGCACGCAGCTGCGGTGGACATATTTCGCAACGTCACAAAGCTCAATGGCACGGCAGTCCGCTCTCACATACCACTCGGCAAAAAAGTCATCGCTGTAGTAATTTATGATCTTGACGAGACCATTGTCAGCACAGATTTGTCAATCCTGATCAAGCCCGCTACAGAAGGTAGCATCATAACAAGTGTTTTTTCGTCTCGGCACTTCACGTTGCGTGAAGAACGAAAACGCGATACTCAGCTCAGATCTAGCGGAGGCCAGAAAGGAATTAGCAATGATTAAAGCCGTCGTTACAGCAGCGAGACCAGACGGGGACCGAAATGGTGCTAATGGCCGGAAGCGCCGAGTTGTAGGTGATGTTCCCGAGGTCAACGTACTTGAAAGCCTTAACCAAATCAAATAATCCTTGAAGCAGATTTCTTCGACGCTTCAAGAAATCACCAAAAACATAGTGATTGTCAAGGCAGAGAATCGTTTTATTGATTCTCTCCTAGGGGATCTTGAATGTAAGACGGATCTCCTAGAGTCTCTGGCGCTTTCGACAGAATTATCGCAGTTAATATCAGACCCCACAGTCGTGGTGGCAGAGCTTGTACAAAAGCAAATACCGTCCCCCCAGGGCGATCCGAAGGCTCAGTCTTCTGCTAAATCTAATTGATAATCATGGCTGCGGTATCTAACACGGACTTTCGTGTCTGGCATTGGAACTGCTACGGATTCAAAAAGAAAGCAGTGTTAGCTCAATACGTTTTACCGTGTGCATCAAAACCACAAGTAGTTTTGTTACAAGAGACGCTCACGTCCGGCACCACGTTTAGTGGTTTCGAGTCCTTTGAACGTGTAAATAACTGTGGCAGAGTCACTGATGACATAGCTACACTTTGGGGAAATTACGGCTTTTGCAATAGCCACCTCATCCGCGATTTCTGAATTATCAGAGCGTATGGAGTACGCACTTACGCATTTGCGGTCGGTGTTTATTACTGCCGCAACGTAGGATTTGTGATTAGGGTACTCCGCTGCGTCTACGAACAACGCCTCCTTGTCTCTGCCGTAGGCTTTATGTAGAGTTCCAGCACGGCTTTCTCTTCTGCCCTGATTAAGTTCGGGGTGCATGTTTTGGGCAGATTGGGGACCTGGATCTTTTCCCTGATCACCTTTGGAGCCGACACTTTACTTCCTTCCTGGCTATGGTAATTCATCCCCAACTTGTCAAGGATACTCCGTCCTGGGCGCGTGCTGGCTAGTATTTCTAACTGGGTAATCTGTAGCGCTTCTATCAGCTCCTCTAAAGTGTTATGTAAGCCCAGTTGAAACAGTTTTTCATTGCTGGTGCTATCTGGAAGGCCTAAAGCTTGTTTGTACGCCTTTCGTATGAGTGCGTCGATCTCAAGTTTTTTGACTGTATACCAGTTTTGATATGCCGCTACGTATATATTATGACGTATGGCGAATGAATAAATAAGCCTGATGACGTTAGCCTCTTTCATGCCTTGGTGTTTGTTTGCGACTCTCTTGATTAGCCGTATTGCGTTGGTGACTTTGGTTACTAACCTCTTGACGGTTTTGCCGTTTGTACTCTTACTCGATTATGAGACCTAGGACTCTCATTTGTTGCACTATAAGAATAGTCCTGTCATTTTTGGTGTGAATTTGGATCTCTTCGTAAACACGGTCCCCGTTGTATCCCTTGGGTGGTCTGCCTTGAAGCGTGGGGTGATGGAGGAGGAGTTCGGATTTATCTGGCGAGCGCTCGAGACCAGTACCTTCAAGATACTCCTCAATAGCGGTGACGGCCTCCTGTAGTTTCTGCTCTATCTCTACGTCACTACCTTCACACGCCCAGATGGTGCATATATTGAATGATGTATTCCGTATATTGAATTCAGCCGCGCCGGGAGTCCTATCATTATGAGATTAAACAGCATTGGCGATATGACCGTACCCTGCGGGGTACCAGCACTGCCCATGAGCCTTTCCTCAGATCTCAGTTCTTCCATTACGATGGATGCGGTTCTGTCTGTTAGGAAGTCCTTGATATAGTTAAACGCTCTCGATCCATAGCTTAATTAACAGATCTGGTGTAATATTGCCGTATGCGATGCTTTGTCGAAGCCTTTTGTAAGGTCTAATTCTTAGATCGCGCAGGTAGCTCTTGTTTTGTTGTCTAGAATCTGCTGCCTAAATTGCAGCATGGCGTCTTGCGTGGAGAGCCGTGTGCGGAACCCCAACATGTAATCTGGGTAGATTTAGTTATCCTCAGGATAGGTGTTGACTCTGTCTAGAAAAGCGTGTCCCATCAGCTTCCTAGCAAAGGGCGTTAGTGATATGGGGCGTAAACTCGATAGATCAGGGAGTTTCCCGGGTTTGGGGATGAGGATTACTTCAGCTCTTTTCCACTGTTTCGGAATAGTTACCTTGGTCCAGCACTCGTTAATATATTGCGTGATGTTTTTCGGCGCGCATGGCTTAGCAAGCTAACGCGCTAAGTTCACGTTCGCGAGCATATTGTGTGATGTTCTCTATGGCTTGGTCGTCAAGATTCCATAGTGTTCTGTTGCTGATCGCTTCTGGTCCCGGTGCAAATTTGGTGTTTAGATTCTGTAGCGCAGCTCTGATTTCAGCCACGGTAAACTCCTCATCTAAGAACTCGTTAAGGCCTCCGGAATATGGTCCGTTCTCTATGGCGGGCATGGTAGGACTGTAAGTGTTACTAGCCTCAGCGATAAAGTCCTCCTCACCGCCATTATACCGGTGCACCATTTTACGCAAGGTTTGCTTGTGTGCTGATTTTGTGTTATCTGGGTCTAGCAGGGGTTTGAGCATACGCCATGCCTGGCCAGCATTCATTGGGCCATCGAGACTATTACAAACTTGGTCCCATTGCTGTTTGCTTAGCTGCTTACAATGTTCTTCGATCTGTTTGTTCAGCTTGGCTATGCGCTTGCGCAAGGGTCTGTTGTGAATCTGTCCCCGCCATCTAATCTGCAGTGATTGCTTGGCCTCCCACATGTGTGTGAGACAGCTGTCAATCTGCTATAGGGGTGGACTTGAAGTGATAATTCACGTTGCCTCGCTGACGTCGTTATCGACATCTCTGAACCAATCTTCAATGTTGCTGATAGGGTCTTCTTTTTTCGCGTTTCTGACTTTCCGAAACTTATCCCAGTCGGTCCATCTAATCTGTCTCTGAATTTCAGCGGGAGCCATGGCATCTATTCTTATTTTTAATATTCGATTATCACTCCCCAGATCATCGAATGTGTTTTTTTTTTTCATTTAGCGGTGCACGCGTTACGAACTAACGTTAAGTCTGGAGGGGTGTCTCTCGCAAGCCCCGTTCCCATACGCGTATAAGGTAGTCGTGGTCGGTGATGAGAGTTAAGCCTGTTGTCACACCTGTCCCGTTTATTAGGGAGGCGATCGCCGGGCTAATTCCAAGAGCCGAAGTATCAGCCCCCCGAACAGCACCACGAAAGCGTGGACAATTTAGAAGTGGTCCTTATTGGTGCGCCAGCGGACGCCGGCTGTGGCCCAAAGAACAAGACAGAGCCGAGAGTTGATAAACAAACAAAATTATATTCTCATTAACGGCAGATCAAAAACAAGACACACGTATGCACACTCCACAATAGTTACATACCATACGTCACCAAACAGACAATGTACTACACAGTACAATCAACCACACTTGAAACAACGGACACAGACAACAATACGCACTACAATGCAGTCGCATGCATTGAACAACCAAGACACTTAAAGACTAAAGAGATATAAAACCTATTCAGTCCAAAGTCCTTGGAACAAAAGTCTGAATGACACTCTTCCGAGAATCACTCACTCAAAGTCCAGCGTTGTTGTCGTTCCGCAGCTCTCGAAGTTCTCTCCCAGGAAACCTCGCCGGAGTTTCTCTTCCAGGAAAACTCCCGTCTTCAATAGGCCACTCTCCAAGCTTCAACTTCTTCGCCGGAAATCTGTCGGCTTCACACACGCAGCTGTTGCCCTCGTCTTCGCTCGATAGCGGTAAACCCACGCTCTTGCCTGTAGCTCGAGCCGTCCCTACGGACCAAAGCTTCGCCGACTACACGGCGGAATCTCTACGCACTCTGGCGCTCACTTCCGTCTCCTCCTGTTCTGTCACTACGGGCAGAACCTTCGCCGACTCCACGGCGGAATTCCTACGCGCTCTGGCGTTAACTTCCGTCACCTCCTGATTTCTCGTCTCGGCTGCTCGGTTAAATACCTTGCGCGCGACTTTCCAGATGTTTCTCGTCATTTCGTCGGCGCGATACGCAGCGAAGGCTGGGGAGAGGCACGAGACGGTTCGACTGCCCTCTCCCGAGGATGATTCACTCGGTCTGACCCCGCCTCCCTCGTTCGAGAAAAATCGCGGTCTTGCTGGGCCGCCGATGTGGGGTGAGGAGGATCGTCTGCGAAGCCGTGCTTCTGCGGGGAGAGCGCGCGCCCGGGAGCCCTGGATGTTTGCTTTCCCTTTTTTTTTTCTTTTTACCTCGCGGCGTTTCTGCCGCCCGTTGTCGCAAGGATTTGGCGGCGCGCTCTTGTTTAGCGCTCGTTCTGTGACACTGCCCCCCACTTTAAGAATATTATCTCATAACATTCAAAACCACACAAACGAGCGCGAACAGTCACCACACATTCTCACAGACTGTAACACAATCCGTCGCTCATGACACTTCACATTCACAATATACCACTTAATACAATCGTACATTGTTGTTCAATTCCACAACACATGAAATTTAGCCACAGGTTCATGTCTACAACACATCATCACACATTTCAAGCAATACAAACGTACAAAGTTCTGTCTATACAACAATTATACAACACTATACATCACAACATCGCACAGAACACTGACTCGCTCGACATACACTTGAGACACAGGATAACAAGAACATTAACACAACATATCTCACTCAGCCCTGCCGAACACATTCTGATTCCACCTCAGCACCTATCTTGAGTACTTCGAACCGCGCTTGCGCCCCTTTTTGCGGTGCTCGCTCGATCTATTCTTGTGCTTCCACGTTCTTTTTCGGCGAGCCCTTTCCAACGACGATATCTGAGGCGGCGTCTCAGCCATCGTTGTCTCTTCCGACACCGTTAATGCGTCATTACATTCGACGGGTCCTGTCTGTTTATTTACCCGCTTGATGATGCCTCTACATCTTGCCCGGCTGGCCAACTCCGTCTCCTTTACACTGTCGGTCGGTTGAGGTCGTGCCGACGTAAGTCCGGTTGCTCGGCCCGCGAACTTATTCGACACGATCGTCTTCTCCTTCGCTGTCTCTTGCGCCGCAGCTTCACCTTGGGCCCTAGTGAGATCCGTCACGGGATGTTCCTCCACGGTATCTCGCGGCCGCTGTGTTGGCGAGGGCTCTATCTTCGGGTCTTCTCCCAAACATTCTGGATCACTTGGCCCTCGCGCCCCGTCGATGTTTCCGATGACAAGGTCATACAGGGGGGTCGTCATGCATAACGCAGTAACCTTCCCGCTGAAGTACGGGGTTTCAACCTCAATTTCTGCTTCGGGAAGCATCCGGACCGTACGGTCAATTAGGCAAACCGGTCTCGTTCTGCCTGTCAACTCTCTTTTCCGTACCATATTTCTCCTCACGATAACCGTGGAGCTACCGGTGTCTCTTAGAACCGTAATCTTCTTGCCTGCAATCTTTCCAGGAAGCGTTGGCATTCCCTTCGTAACACCGGTTGGCTGTTTTGACATTACAGCCCCCACAATAGGAATTTTCTCCCCATTCTTCAACTCTACGAATCCATCAGTGACGGCATTATTATCAGATTTCGGTGCTGCTTGCACACAGGATACCTGGTGAGTTTGACTCACTCCGTTCCGACATGCATCTGCTTTGTGCCCAGTCTGACCACACTTGAAACATTTTACAACCGTAGGGCTCGTAAAGATCGTTCGACAGTTTTTCGCGCGATGACCCACTTGGTTGCACAGAAAACATCGCGGGATGCTCTCTGGTGCACGCTTCTTTTCTTCCGGAGCCAATTTCTTCGAATCGTCGGGACACTCCTTCTTGACTTTGGCCAAATTAGTTCCACCTTGCGCTTCCAAGAATTGATCAGCCAATTCAAGCATTCCTTCAAGTGACTCAGCCTTCCGCTCTTTCAAGTACAGCGACAGGCTTGGGTGGCAACTAGTAAGAAACTGTTCTCTAATCAGGAGCTCTCTAAGCTCATCGTACCCCTGTGCTGTCCCTGAAGGTTCAATCCATCTGTCGAAATAATGGCAAAGTCGGGCGGCATACTGCGTAGCTGTCTCACCGTCGGCTGGCTTTCCTGTCCGAAATCTGTCCCGGAATCCTTCCACGGTAAATCTAAATCGCTTCAGCAAAGCAGCTTTCACCTTTGCATAGTTGGCTGCATCGGTCGGCGTCAGCCTACCGTATACACTGAGCGCTTCACCACTCAAGCAAGTACTCAAAGCAGTTGCCCATTGATGTTCCGGCCAATTCTGGCTCTTCGCAATCGTCTCAAATCGGTGAAGGTACGCGTCAAGGTCGTCCTTCCTTTCATCAAACGCTACAAGTAGCTTGCTTGGGTTCAAGCGGAAACCATGATCTTCCCGTTCGCTGCTTTCAACTCTAGCTTGGACGGGAGTTTCACTTCGCTGTTGCAAACGGAGCCGCTCGAGTTCCAACTCGTGCTGCCGCTGCCGTTCCCTTTCAGCCATCTCCGCTTCTCTTTCTTCTTTCAGCTGTCGCTCCCTCGCTTCTCTTTCTTCTCTCGCCCTTTCGGCTGCCAACTTCTCTCCCTCCAGCTCCAACTTCAATTGCTGCTCTCTTTCTTCCTTCGGCTGTCGCTCTTTTGCCTCTCTTTCTTCTTTCAGCTGTCGCTCTTTTGCCTCTCTTTCTTCTTTCAGCTGTCGCTCCTTTGCTTCTCTTTCTTCTCTCGCCCTTTCAGCGGCCAGCCTTTCTCTCTCCAACTCAGCTGCCTTTTCTTCCTTGGCCCTCTCTGCCGCCAACCTCTCTCTCTCCAACTCAGCTTCTTTTTCCGCTTTGGCTCTTTCGACCGCCAACCTCTCTCGTTCCAACTCAGCTGTTTTTTCTTCCTTGGCTTTCTCAGCTGCCAACCTTTCTCTCTCCACCGCCTCTTTCTCCTTCTGGCTTACCCATTTCCGTAGTTCGGCGCCGGAAAGACCCATCTTCTCACCAAGCGCAACTAACTTTTCGAGATCCATTGTGTCTCGCAACTCGCAAATAAAACCTTGCCGCGTGCAAAAAGTATCTGCCTAAATCAGTCTATCGGAACACTCCCCTGCACTCGTTAACGAGAACACTGAACAACACTCAAAATCGTTCCGATAGCACTATCAACAACTCGAGGCTCTTTCTCACTACTGTGGACACACTGTGCACCAAAAGGTCCTGTTTCGCGGACGCCAGATTAATTGTCACACCTGTCCCGTTTATTAGGGAGGCGATCGCCGGGCTAATTCCAAGAGCCGAAGTATCGGCCCCCCGAACCGCACCACGAAAGCGTGGACAATTTAGAAGTGGTCCTTATTGGTGCGCCAGCGGACGCCGGCTGTGGCCCAAAGAACAAGACAGAGCCGAGAGTTGATAAACAAACAAAATTATATTCTCATTAACGGCAGATCAAAAACAAGACACACGTATGCACACTCCACAATAGTTACATACCATACGTCACCAAACAGACAATGTACTACACAGTACAATCAACCACACTTGAAACAACGGACACAGACAACAATACGCACTACAATGCAGTCGCATGCATTGAACAACCAAGACACTTAAAGACTAAAGAGATATAAAACCTATTCAGTCCAAAGTCCTTGGAACAAAAGTCTGAATGACACTCTTCCGAGAATCACTCACTCAAAGTCCAGCGTTGTTGTCGTTCCGCAGCTCTCGAAGTTCTCTCCCAGGAAACCTCGCCGGAGTTTCTCTTCCAGGAAAACTCCCGTCTTCAATAGGCCACTCTCCAAGCTTCAACTTCTTCGCCGGAAATCTGTCGGCTTCACACACGCAGCTGTTGCCCTCGTCTTCGCTCGATAGCGGTAAACCCACGCTCTTGCCTGTAGCTCGAGCCGTCCCTACGGACCAAAGCTTCGCCGACTACACGGCGGAATCTCTACGCACTCTGGCGCTCACTTCCGTCTCCTCCTGTTCTGTCACTACGGGCAGAACCTTCGCCGACTCCACGGCGGAATTCCTACGCGCTCTGGCGTTAACTTCCGTCACCTCCTGATTTCTCGTCTCGGCTGCTCGGTTAAATACCTTGCGCGCGACTTTCCAGATGTTTCTCGTCATTTCGTCGGCGCGATACGCAGCGAAGGCTGGGGAGAGGCACGAGACGGTTCGACTGCCCTCTCCCGAGGATGATTCACTCGGTCTGACCCCGCCTCCCTCGTTCGAGAAAAATCGCGGTCTTGCTGGGCCGCCGATGTGGGGTGAGGAGGATCGTCTGCGAAGCCGTGCTTCTGCGGGGAGAGCGCGCGCCCGGGAGCCCTGGATGTTTGCTTTCCCTTTTTTTTTTCTTTTTACCTCGCGGCGTTTCTGCCGCCCGTTGTCGCAAGGATTTGGCGGCGCGCTCTTGTTTAGCGCTCGTTCTGTGACACTGCCCCCCACTTTAAGAATATTATCTCATAACATTCAAAACCACACAAACGAGCGCGAACAGTCACCACACATTCTCACAGACTGTAACACAATCCGTCGCTCATGACACTTCACATTCACAATATACCACTTAATACAATCGTACATTGTTGTTCAATTCCACAACACATGAAATTTAGCCACAGGTTCATGTCTACAACACATCATCACACATTTCAAGCAATACAAACGTACAAAGTTCTGTCTATACAACAATTATACAACACTATACATCACAACATCGCACAGAACACTGACTCGCTCGACATACACTTGAGACACAGGATAACAAGAACATTAACACAACATATCTCACTCAGCCCTGCCGAACACATTCTGATTCCACCTCAGCACCTATCTTGAGTACTTCGAACCGCGCTTGCGCCCCTTTTTGCGGTGCTCGCTCGATCTATTCTTGTGCTTCCACGTTCTTTTTCGGCGAGCCCTTTCCAACGACGATATCTGAGGCGGCGTCTCAGCCATCGTTGTCTCTTCCGACACCGTTAATGCGTCATTACATTCGACGGGTCCTGTCTGTTTATTTACCCGCTTGATGATGCCTCTACATCTTGCCCGGCTGGCCAACTCCGTCTCCTTTACACTGTCGGTCGGTTGAGGTCGTGCCGACGTAAGTCCGGTTGCTCGGCCCGCGAACTTATTCGACACGATCGTCTTCTCCTTCGCTGTCTCTTGCGCCGCAGCTTCACCTTGGGCCCTAGTGAGATCCGTCACGGGATGTTCCTCCACGGTATCTCGCGGCCGCTGTGTTGGCGAGGGCTCTATCTTCGGGTCTTCTCCCAAACATTCTGGATCACTTGGCCCTCGCGCCCCGTCGATGTTTCCGATGACAAGGTCATACAGGGGGGTCGTCATGCATAACGCAGTAACCTTCCCGCTGAAGTACGGGGTTTCAACCTCAATTTCTGCTTCGGGAAGCATCCGGACCGTACGGTCAATTAGGCAAACCGGTCTCGTTCTGCCTGTCAACTCTCTTTTCCGTACCATATTTCTCCTCACGATAACCGTGGAGCTACCGGTGTCTCTTAGAACCGTAATCTTCTTGCCTGCAATCTTTCCAGGAAGCGTTGGCATTCCCTTCGTAACACCGGTTGGCTGTTTTGACATTACAGCCCCCACAATAGGAATTTTCTCCCCATTCTTCAACTCTACGAATCCATCAGTGACGGCATTATTATCAGATTTCGGTGCTGCTTGCACACAGGATACCTGGTGAGTTTGACTCACTCCGTTCCGACATGCATCTGCTTTGTGCCCAGTCTGACCACACTTGAAACATTTTACAACCGTAGGGCTCGTAAAGATCGTTCGACAGTTTTTCGCGCGATGACCCACTTGGTTGCACAGAAAACATCGCGGGATGCTCTCTGGTGCACGCTTCTTTTCTTCCGGAGCCAATTTCTTCGAATCGTCGGGACACTCCTTCTTGACTTTGGCCAAATTAGTTCCACCTTGCGCTTCCAAGAATTGATCAGCCAATTCAAGCATTCCTTCAAGTGACTCAGCCTTCCGCTCTTTCAAGTACAGCGACAGGCTTGGGTGGCAACTAGTAAGAAACTGTTCTCTAATCAGGAGCTCTCTAAGCTCATCGTACCCCTGTGCTGTCCCTGAAGGTTCAATCCATCTGTCGAAATAATGGCAAAGTCGGGCGGCATACTGCGTAGCTGTCTCACCGTCGGCTGGCTTTCCTGTCCGAAATCTGTCCCGGAATCCTTCCACGGTAAATCTAAATCGCTTCAGCAAAGCAGCTTTCACCTTTGCATAGTTGGCTGCATCGGTCGGCGTCAGCCTACCGTATACACTGAGCGCTTCACCACTCAAGCAAGTACTCAAAGCAGTTGCCCATTGATGTTCCGGCCAATTCTGGCTCTTCGCAATCGTCTCAAATCGGTGAAGGTACGCGTCAAGGTCGTCCTTCCTTTCATCAAACGCTACAAGTAGCTTGCTTGGGTTCAAGCGGAAACCATGATCTTCCCGTTCGCTGCTTTCAACTCTAGCTTGGACGGGAGTTTCACTTCGCTGTTGCAAACGGAGCCGCTCGAGTTCCAACTCGTGCTGCCGCTGCCGTTCCCTTTCAGCCATCTCCGCTTCTCTTTCTTCTTTCAGCTGTCGCTCCCTCGCTTCTCTTTCTTCTCTCGCCCTTTCGGCTGCCAACTTCTCTCCCTCCAGCTCCAACTTCAATTGCTGCTCTCTTTCTTCCTTCGGCTGTCGCTCTTTTGCCTCTCTTTCTTCTTTCAGCTGTCGCTCTTTTGCCTCTCTTTCTTCTTTCAGCTGTCGCTCCTTTGCTTCTCTTTCTTCTCTCGCCCTTTCAGCGGCCAGCCTTTCTCTCTCCAACTCAGCTGCCTTTTCTTCCTTGGCCCTCTCTGCCGCCAACCTCTCTCTCTCCAACTCAGCTTCTTTTTCCGCTTTGGCTCTTTCGACCGCCAACCTCTCTCGTTCCAACTCAGCTGTTTTTTCTTCCTTGGCTTTCTCAGCTGCCAACCTTTCTCTCTCCACCGCCTCTTTCTCCTTCTGGCTTACCCATTTCCGTAGTTCGGCGCCGGAAAGACCCATCTTCTCACCAAGCGCAACTAACTTTTCGAGATCCATTGTGTCTCGCAACTCGCAAATAAAACCTTGCCGCGTGCAAAAAGTATCTGCCTAAATCAGTCTATCGGAACACTCCCCTGCACTCGTTAACGAGAACACTGAACAACACTCAAAATCGTTCCGATAGCACTATCAACAACTCGAGGCTCTTTCTCACTACTGTGGACACACTGTGCACCAAAAGGTCCTGTTTCGCGGACGCCAGATTAATTGTCACACCTGTCCCGTTTATTAAGGAGGCGATCGCCGGGCTAATTCCAAGAGCCGAAGTATCGGCCCCCCGAACCGCACCACGAAAGCGTGGACAATTTAGAAGTGGTCCTTATTGGTGCGCCAGCGGACACCGGCTGTGGCCCAAAGAACAAGACAGAGCCGAGAGTTGATAAACAAACAAAATTATATTCTCATTAACGGCAGATCAAAAACAAGACACACGTATGCACACTCCACAATAGTTACATACCATACGTCACCAAACAGACAATGTACTACACAGTACAATCAACCACACTTGAAACAACGGACACAGACAACAATACGCACTACAATGCAGTCGCATGCATTGAACAACCAAGACACTTAAAGACTAAAGAGATATAAAACCTATTCAGTCCAAAGTCCTTGGAACAAAAGTCTGAATGACACTCTTCCGAGAATCACTCACTCAAAGTCCAGCGTTGTTGTCGTTCCGCAGCTCTCGAAGTTCTCTCCCAGGAAACCTCGCCGGAGTTTCTCTTCCAGGAAAACTCCCGTCTTCAATAGGCCACTCTCCAAGCTTCAACTTCTTCGCCGGACATCTGTCGGCTTCACACACGCAGCTGTTGCCCGCGTCTTCGCTCGATAGCGGTAAACCCACGCTCTTGCCTGTAGCTCGAGCCGTCCCTACGGACCAAAGCTTCGCCGACTACACGGCGGAATCTCTACGCACTCTGGCGCTCACTTCCGTCTCCTCCTGTTCTGTCACTACGGGCAGAACCTTCGCCGACTCCACGGCGGAATTCCTACGCGCTCTGGCGTTAACTTCCGTCACCTCCTGATTTCTCGTCTCGGCTGCTCGGTTAAATACCTTGGGCGCTACTTTCCAGATGTTTCTCGTCATTTCGTCGGCGCGATACGCAGCGAAGGCTGGGGAGAGGCACGAGACGGTTCAACTGCCCTCTCCCGAGGATGATTCACTCGGTCTGACCCCGCCTCCCTCGTTCGAGAAAAATCGCGGTCTTGCTGGGCCGCCGATGTGGGGTGAGGAGGATCGTCTGCGAAGCCGTGCTTCTGCGGGGAGAGCGCGCGCCCTGGAGCCCTGGATGTTTGCTTTCCCTTTTTTTTTTCTTTTTACCTCGCGGCGTTTCTGCCGCCCGTTGTCGCAAGGATTTGGCGGCGCGCTCTTGTTTAGCGCTCGTTCTGTGACACCTGTTTCTTGAGTATCTTGCCAGAGCGTTTTTCTTTTGGCTCTTGCGTATCCGTATCCCTAAGCAATGTGTGGAGCGTTAAAGACTCCACCTATGACGTGTGGATTGGGTCCTGCTATATCTTCTTGAAGAGAAGAAAGAGGCGTTGTCGTATGTGTGTGGGATTGCTGTACAAGTTCAGAATAAATATGCTCGGAGATTTTTTTCTTGTAGGGGCAAGTTGTACGAGTGCAAGCTCAATTTCTGTGATACGGGTGTCGTGGCAGATTGATACAAGTCCCTTCCTTACTAGAGTGGTTAGTGTTCTAATAAACCCTGTTGTGGGGCCGATCGCCTGATATCCTGGTAGCTTAGCTAAACCATGGGTTTCCTGCAAAATTAGAACATCGCGTTTGATTCTGTCTCTAAGGTGTTGATGAAGGATGCTCTCTGCTCCTCATAGCTCCTGCAATTCCACTGCCAAATAATTGAGTGTATTTTTCTGGCCTTCCCTATTTTGAGTTGGTTATCAAAGAGGAAGGAAGGTGAAAGGAGGCAGGCCTCATGAAATTAGTTGATATAGCCGCTGATGTGGTGCCCAGAGATAAGTGTGAATTGCCTTCAGTGCTCATCGGAAGGTTGGTAGCTGGAAGTACCGGAGGTATCCAAGGGTTGAGATTAGCTACCTTAGCTTTGAGTTTATTTAGTCTATTCATGGTCATTAATATTGCAAGCGAGAGGTTGTTGGTTATCTCTGCGTGTTCCTTAATTGATTTCTGTATTTGAGGCAATGCTTGATTAATGTCCGAGGTTTGCGCCGTAGTTTTGTCATTAGAAACCTGAGCTTTTCTTTTAAGAGGTGGTTGGGTACTGTCCTCGTCCATTCGGCTATCTGGTATTTCTTCTAGGCGCTCTTGGGCCGCGTAACGCATTTGACCAGAAGTTCTATCTGTGCAGTTTTAAGATATTGAATTTCCCGAGTAGGCTGTGATATCGATTCTCTAAGCTCAGTGTTTTCTTTTTGCAGCTCGGCTGTATCACTGACAGCATGCGCAGTCTCCCCCGAAGGCTCAGGGTGCGTCCCTTTAGCGGCGCCTGACCAGCTCATCATGAATGCCGGGTCCCCTTGATGGCCATATCCACCCTTTGGCTTAGACCTGGATCTGGAACGGGATGGAGAGCGCTTTCTCATTCCCGGAGGCTGGGAGGTGTAGCCGCGTTGCGTTGTGCACGACTAGTATCTTGATCTGGACCGAGGTGTTGCCCTCGTCCGAAATTTGGACCTCCCGCGTTCGGTTGGCTTGATGGTAGGGGGGGTAGTTCTCGTGCGTGTCTAGAAGTGTTCGGAACCACTGGCGTTTCTTAATGATGTATGGTGTCTTGAACTTGACCTTGCAGAGTTTGTCGGCCATGGGATGATCCTTGCCGCACAGCTAACATCGTGGCTGGCAGTTGTCGTCCTCGCTCAGATCAGGCGTTCGACAACCTGCACATAACTTGTCGTTTGGCCTCCAACACACGTCGCTCCTGTGCCCAAGTTTGTTGCACAGTTTGCAAAAGTCAACTTGTTTCCTGTATAATGAGCAGCGTGTGAGCACTCCTCTGTACATGACGCGCGTCGCGACTCTGCTGCTGCTAAAAAGGACTATCACTGTTGTGGTGTTGCAAGATGTTTTGCTGCGATCTCCGTAGGAATTCGGGCAGTAATAATTACTGCGGTTATGTCTCGTGGGATTTTGTTCAAGGGAACTCTTTTGATTACACCTTTGGCAGTGAGTTCCGGCGCCGTCTGGTATGCTCTCACCCCATACAACTTGTCGTTGGCTTTGATGCGCTTGATAACTTGGTATTTGTCTGCATTGTCTTGGTTTGGGGTCCTGGCGACCAAGATGTTCTGAAAATTATTCCGACAAATTGTGCCCGTTTCTCTTTCTTCATAAGGAATCTCGGCTGCTTTATACACAGCTTTGTCTAGCTCCTTTAAGCTTAGCTTGGATAGCCGCAGTCCTCCTCTTGGTCTTATAGCTATATTGTAGTCGCCAGTCGGCAGTCTTGGCATTTTGCTGGCTCTGGTTATCCGGGATATCAGAGTTTCACCGCGCGTTCTAGACGTTCGGGTAGAGCTAGGGCTACCACGGCGTTGCTGGCTACCTTCTTTAACACGTTTCCTGTTTCGATCTTCTGTCCATCCGTTGCTTGTGTCATCTTCCCGTTGGGTGACTTCGTCTTCCCGTTCGGTGACGTCTTCATTCTGCTGCGATACCTCCATCATTAATGATTACGGCCTGTATGGAGCGAACGCCGAGGCCTAGCTATCGTGAGGCCGCCCCCTTCAACGCGGAGCTGGTCGTAGGAAGAGTAGACGCTTCTTGGCGGGAGCTGGTTTTCGGTCGTAAAATCTCGAAACATGATCACCCACCTTAGAATATGGTCTCTTCAGATTCTTGGGGACGAGAAGAATCAGATAGTTTATAAATCCGAGTGGTGCCTGGCTGTATTCGCTGCAAAATCATTCTATGAGAACGGAGCCGACGTGAAGAGCATCCATTCACCTCGGCAACCACAGCGACCTCTCCAACGGTGGCAGAGGCGTCGTTACTTTTGTCAAAAAATGGCATCACAGTCATTGCTCAACGAAAACTTAGATAAGTGCTCTAACGCCCAATATATCTGCACAGAACTTTTACCGAGAAGACACATGCGCAGAGGATTCCTTATGTGGGGCTACGTTAGAGACTCACCCAAAGCGGCTTAAATATGCAACGCTATACAGAACTTCAATTTCGCGCTGCTAACGAACCCCGGCTTCCCGACTCGTTTGGGCGATTCGGTAACGAGACCCTCAACCCCAGATCTCCCTCTGGTTGCTTATGGAGGCAAGTTGTCACGGTGTAACATAGCAGAAGATCGGGGTTCCGACCAACTCATCATTGAAATGACCCTGCATGCTCAATGCGAAAGCACCAGAATACAGCGAATCATTATTGGGACCTCTTCCGTTCCACCAGAAAAGGCAAAGCCCCGCCTAGTGAGTATGTAGAGTGGATAGAAACCCTCTTTTCTGGTGTCACTGCCTCCACTAAGGAGATAGAAACAGAACAGAATTTTCCAGCCATGGACAGCTACTTAGCGCACGTTTTTTAAGCTAGAATGTCTCTCAAAAAACACTTGGTAAAGAACAAACTGAACAGATCACTAAGGAAACACATTGACAAGATCAATGCCGAAATCGCGTCATACTCTAAAGTGTTAGAACAAAAACACTGGATCAAGATGTGTGACAAGGTCGATGGTCAGATGAGGGTAGGCGGCAAGAGGAACTTGCCTAACACCTTTTAAAACCTCCTGACACTTCAGTCGCTCAGAGATCGGCCATCGAGAGACTTGCTCACCAGGCACCCTTTTATCGTAGCAAAGATTTGATCATGCAATATCCAGCTGAAATTCAACTCCCGCCAGATACCACCTCAAGCACGCCACCACCCGGTTACACAGGAAGTGATTCCGCCGAGCTGGACAGCAACATATCGGAATGGGAAGTCAGGTCTGCACTTCACAAACCCAACAGCACCTCGGCGCCAGGTGCTGACCGCGTCACGAACCGCATGCCCAGGAACCTTGACGACGAATCGGTCACCTTTTTGACCTATTTTATTCAACAAACATAGGAAAACTGGCTGATATGCGCACGAGTTGAAGCACGCCACGGTCATACTAATACCCAAATCTGATAAAATATGCACAACAGAAAATCTTGGACTAATCTCGCTTACTTCATGTGTCGGCAAAATTTTCCAACATGTCATAAACGATAGCGTTTCCAAATAGCGCAATGACTTCTTCCCATCTAACATGGTTGGCTTTCGCCCACATCTTTTAACCGAAGACGCCATTCTTTTCATCAAATCACAGGTCGTAGACGCTTCTACCAGAGACCCCAGAGTCAGTTTCGCTCTGGATCTCAAAAAGGCGTCCGATGCCATTCTCCACGATCACATCCTCGAAGTCATCTCTGAGCTGGGCCGCGGTAGGCGTTTCTTTACCTAAGTAAGGCAGTTTCTGTCAGATAGAACCACCACCATAAAATTAGGGGAGATGGAATCAGACAAGTTTCATCTAGGAAACACGGGCACTCCTCAAGAGGCAGTCATTTCGCCGCTTTTTTTAACATAGGTATGACAGCTCTAGCTAGGGATTTATATAACAACAATGACATCGGCTCCGCCATCTATGCCGACGACATCACCCTTTGGTCCCGGGTTGGCTCGGTGGGCCACACCGAGAGTACGCCCCAAGAAGTTGTACGCACGGTCGAGAAACACATTTCTTGTATGAACCTCGCGCCATCAGACAACAAGTCCGAGCTCCTTGTTTAGCGACCCATTCGCATGGGGCGACGCCCTAATGAATGGGGACAAACCCCGGAGATCAACTTGCACTTGTTCACGAAGAGCGGCGCGGAAATCCCCCGCAAAGACACTATACGCATGCATGTTCATCTTTGAGAACGGCAGGAATGCAGCTACGATACAGAAGCTGCAACAGAACACTGCTGCCACTGTTCTTCTTATTCAAAGGATCTAAGGTAGACGATGAGAGATCAAGGGGGACAATCTCCTCCGGCTATTCAATGCTTTTCTTTTAAGTCATATCAAATACGTTGCCTATATGCACGCTTGGACTACTCCCGAAAAGGCCTAACTAGAAGTCTTGATTCGACAAACAGTCAAAAAGGTTTTGGGCCTCCCTTATCGAACGAGTACCATAAGCTCGAGGCATTGGGTGTTCATAACAAGCTTGACGAATTAATCGAAGCACAGCGCACTGCCCCGATTTCCAAACTTTCATGCGATAAAGCCGGCAAGGCGATTCTATACAGAGCAGGTATCACCTCTCCTCTGACTAAAGAGAGAGCAGTTCCTCTTCCAGACACTGTTAGGTCGACAAGAATGGTTCATCCACAAATATGAAATATGCATCCGACACATAAGCAGGGTAGAAGAAGAGTGAGGGCTAAAGCTCTTCTCTCTCATTTAAAGAGCAGAAGAGAAATCGCGCTCTTCGTAGACGCATCTCGGTCGGAACCAAATAGCTTTGAAGCCGCAGTGGTAGACATTAGCGGACGCCCCGTTAGTGGCACCTCAGTGAAGACCAAATCCATAGCGGTAGCTGTACAGGTCGCTATCTCTCTAGCGCTAACGACTAGAGATACATCCGCTATTTTTTCTGATTCCAATATGGCCGTCAGGTCTTTTGACACCAACCAAATCTCTTTGGCTGTTTACAAAATTCTCGTGAATGACACAGTATTTCCTCACGAGTTGATGTGGTTCCTCGCCCACATGGGCGCCTCCATCTCCGGCGTCACCAACCCCAACGAAATGGCTCACGCTCTGTCGCGAGGGATCCTTATCCGCCCCAGGCTAAAGAGATCCCCTCATACTGAAGGGGAGGGGAGTGGTGATGGCACCCACGGGGACCCGTTGACCACATTACGTGAGTCATGTGCGCACTACCGATGAGATAGGAAATCCTTTCCAGATCCGCACAGAGAGCTGACAAGAAGACAGCAGGTAGCCCTCTGACTCCTTCAAGCTAGCTCCTTTCCGTCACCGGCCACAATGGCGCTTGCACGTTTCATGCCCCCCCCCCCCCGCTTGCACGTTTCAACAAGGAGACATCGCGTAAACGAGACACACTTTTTATAATGTATCGCAAGTCCACAACTTGCGAAACAGCTCCGGGCGGTCCAGGAAGCCTGTGAAGCTATCGGGAACCTTTGGTCACCGACCCCGTCGCGGGTGCAGCCCTTGGTGGTTTCTTAGGAATCTTCTTCCCAGGACGCAAATAAACTTCGTCTGTCTGTCTGTCTGTCTGTCTGTCCGTCCGTCCTTCCGTCCGTCCGTCCGTCCGTCCGTCTGTCTGTCTGACAGTCTGTCTGTCTGTCTGTCTGTCCGCCCGTCCGTCCGTCCGTCCGTCTTTCCGCCCGTCCATCCGTCCGCCCGTCTGTCCGTCCGTCCGTCTGCCTGTCTGTCTGTCTGTCTGTCTGTCTGTCTGTCTGTCTGTCTGTCTGTCTGTCTGTCTGTCTGTCTGTCGTGATAGCCGGGCGCGCGAGGCGATAATAGTTCAATGTGCTGGTGAGCGCGGGGACTGGGACGGCCAGAGAGAAACACCCAGCGCACCCGCCATCTCCACGGCCATTATCCGTCAGACTTCCAACAGGTTCCAAGAGCATGCGGCGATGGTACTCACGCTGCAATGCGTGCAACTTGCTGAATGCATCCGTGTGGCAACCACACCGGCTTGCTGGTCACAGCCAATGTCAGCGCGGGAGTGCGAAAAGGTATGCCACTTGCGGGCGGCCGACGTTGGTTCTTTACGCTTCGATAGTCCTGATCACCCTGGTGTTTGTGTATATCGACGATGCACGGGCGGGAAGGAGAAGGAAGGGGCACACGCGAGACCCGGGCGGAAACTCTCTTTATATGACACAAGCATCACTATATATACATATGTACAACGTCCTCAGTGGAGCAAACAACAGGTTCCCAATCCGGAATCGAAACCCCGATATCACATCATCCCCCACCCCCCCTCCCTTGAAACGAAGATGATGCGGAGTCCTGCACGCAGCTAAAGCACAATAAGAATAAAAAATGTACGGTATAAACAGACAAGTAAGGAAATGCACAATATAACACATAACGAATTGCACAGCAGACGCAGAAAGACAAAGCACATGCCGCACGCCACCCCATCATCACCTCCCCCGAGAGATGTCTGCATAGTCATTGTCTCGCTTGAGTCTATGGCGTCGACGCCTATAGTGATGTCATTTCCATGACAGGCACTGTCGCCGCCCACAGCAGTCCAGTAGTGCGGAAGAATCATCTATTTGCTCTCCGTCCAATGGACTTCGGGCACAGTAGGGGCCGGAATAAACATGTGATGAAACTCCGACGGAACACGGCTCGGCGCCACAGACGCAGGCGGCATGCACAGAATCAAAACAGGCACGGCCGGCGCCGACGCGACTGGTGGAAGCACCTCCGCCGCACGCAAAACAGGGACCGCGTCCGGAACCCAGGCCGGTACGCTCGGAGGATGCATCTCCGGTGGACCAAGAACAGACACAGCATACCGGAGGCCACCACAAGCCGAAAGACGCACAGCCGGGGTGGAGGCAGCAGCAGGCCAAGTCAGGAACAGCAGGCACAATTGAAGTATGGACTGCTGAGACGCAAGCAGGTAAAGCATGGTCAGCAGCAGCAGACCCGGCCGGAACAGCCATCCTCACAGTAAAAGTACCCCTGGTCGAAGCAGCTGGTGTACGGGCAGCATGTTTGATAACCGTATGCTGGACAACACGCGAGAGAGAAGGAAGACGCCCATGACGTCTTCTACGGCACTCATTGGGAGCGGCTACCACGAACGCCATTTCCGCGTTCAGTTTGAATTATTGCTGTTTTTTTGCGGTTACCGCGCCGGCAGCCAGCAGCTTGAAAGTGACCATGGGTAATATTTAAAGCAAAACGAGAGAGATATGGGGCAGTGCAGTGCAAAACAAAAACCAGATTTGACATGGGCGTGGCTCCCAACTGTATCACGGTGATGGTACTGAGCAGCTTACTACAATGACGAATAGAAAAAAAAAGACACATCACAGGCAGATGGTGCGAAAAAAAACTGAATGACGGTTAAGAGTGACTTTAGTTTTCATCTATCTATCTATCTATCTATCTATCTATCTATCTATCTATCTATCTATCTATCTATCTATCTATCTATCTATCTATCTATCTATCTAGCTATCTATTTGTCTGTCTGTCTGTCTGTCTGTCTATCTATCTATCTATCTATCTATCTATCTATCTATCTATCTATCTATCTATCTATCTATCTATCTATCTATCTATCTATCTATCTATCTATCTATCTATCTATCTATCTATCTATCTATCTATCTGTCTGTCTGTCTGTCTGTCTGTCTGTTCTGCCTGTCTGTGTCTATCTATCTATCTATCTATCTATCTATCTATCTATCTATCTATCTATCTATCTATCTATCTATCTATCCGCCTATGACCTTTAACTCTCCTGGCCGCTTGGATAATGGTATCGATATTGAACTTGGTGTGGTATAACATCACAGCATGACGAGAATATTTTACGAGTCAAAACATAAAAATGATGACATGTATGTCATTAATGTGATAATTTACATTTCATGGTCTTGCATCTCTTGCGGTGGTTTCGGTCACATGATATGTTCCAGAACTGGTATGGTATGACATTATTGCATGGCAAACACAAGCGACACACCCTAACATGAAAATGATGGCATATGTGTCATGTGTAACGGGGTTTATTTGCAGAGCAGAACGCAGAAGGCGAGGCAGTGAGCAGCGTCCGGCCAAACGCAGCAAGCACGAGCTTATGCTGATGGCGATGCCCCTGAGGCGCCGACAAATGTCACTGAGGCGCCTCTTCTTCACTGCAATCACCCTCCGCAGAAAAAGACGCTATCCTGGCGGATTAGGGAGAAGAAACAACTATTGGGTGATAATATGGCTTGAGGCGAGAGACGTGGACAGTGTCGCGACCACGGTAGCGTAGGTCTGTGGATGGGATGATGGGCTCCACGATATAGTTGACAAGTGACGTTTGCTCTACAACGCGGTAGGGCCCGATGTATTTGGGAAGAAGTTTTGCGGGGCGGCCAGCTGCGGTAGCAGGTGCCCGAAGCCATACCAATGAATCAGGTGGGAAGTTTGGAGCTGAACGATCCCCAGTCTGGCGGGATTGCTGCTGCCACTGGTCCTCGGTAGAAAAAGAGTGGGCAAGCTGGCGGCATTCTTCAGCAAGTCGAGCAGCTTCGGACAGAGTTGTACTTTCGAACTCATAAGGTTTATATGGGAGAATAGTGTCTACTGTATTTGAAGGTTCTCGTCCGTACAGAAGAAAGTATGGCGAAAACCCAGTAGTAGCTTGTACGGCAGTATTATACGCGTAGGTGACGAACGGGAGAACTTGGTCCCAATTTGAACGATCAAAGGCGATGTACATCGACAGCATATTGCCAAGAGTACGGCTGAAGCGCTCCGTCATGCCACTTATTTGAGGGTGGTACGCTGTACTTGTGCGGTGCACGATTTGGAATTTGTTGAGTAATGCCTTCAAGGCGCCAGAAAGGAAGGCACGGCCTCTGTCACTTAAGAGCTCGCGAGGGGCACCATGACGCAGAATGAAATGTTGCAACAGAAACGTTCCAACGTCACGGGCTGTGGCAGTCGGCAGCGCGGCTGTTACGGCATAGCGTGTCAGATGGTCTATCGCAACAATAATCCAGCGATCACCAGCTAGATTTGATGGTAGTGGTCCATAAATGTCAATGCCGTCGCGATCAAAAGGTCGACTAGGACAAGGAAGAGGTTGTGACGGGTAGACTTTCCCGGGAGGTAACTTTTGTCGTTGGCACTGAGCACACGAGCGAATGAATTTCTGCACGTAGTTATACATGCCATGCCCATAAAATCTGAGTCGAAGCCTAGCGTATGTCTTGAAGAGGCCTGCGTGGGCGAAATGTGGGTCTGCGTGAAAACGTTCGCAGATAGCAGCTCGAAGATGGCGGGGTATCACAAGGAGACACTTGCGACCGCCAGAAAGGTAGTTGCGTCGATAAAGATCATCCCTTAGGCAAAAGTTGCTAGCCTGGCGGCGGAAAGCGCGAGACGGCGAAGGAGTGAGAGGATCTGAAAGAATGCTTATGAGGCAACTGATCCAGGGATCCTTTCGTTGTTTCACGGTCATGTTGCTCAAGGCGGATGACGCAAGTGCAGGCTCGAAGGAAGAGAGGCAAACACCTTCATCCGATATGGGTGAGCGAGAAAGGGCGTCGGCGTCTGTGTGCTTACGACCGGATCTGTAAATAACGCGGATGTCGTATTCCCGAAGTTTGAGCGCCCAGCGAGCAAGTCGTTCAGAAGGGTCTTTAAGTGTGGATAGCCAACAAAGGGCGTGGTGGTCAGTGACGACGTCGAATGCGCGATCATACAGGTAGGGGCGAAATTTTCCAAGGGCCCAAATAATAGGTAAACACTCTTTCTCGGTCACGGAGTAGTTAGCCTCGGCTTTCGTCAAAGTTCGGCTTGCGTAGGCGACGACATCTTCATCAAACCCTGCCTTTCGTTGCGCGAGCACAGCGCCAAGTCCAACACCGCTGGCATCAGTATGAACCCCCGTGGGAGCGGCAGGATCGTAGTGGCGGAGGATGGGTGGTGAAGTTAGCAGACGGCGTAATTTGGTGAATGCATCGTCGCATGCTGGTGACCATGTGGAATGGTCCTTGTCGCCGCTGAGAAGGTCCGTAAGGGGCGCACATATGGAAGCAAAATTTCTAATAAAGCGTCGGAAGTATGACGACAAGCCGACAAAACCTCTAAGTTCCTTTAAGTTCTTTGGCTTCGGAAAATCGGCGACTGCTCGAAGTTTGGCGGGGTCGGGAAGTATTCCGTCACGCGATACGACGTGGCCAAGAATGGTGAGCTGCCGGGCACCAAAGCGACACTTCTTGAGGTTGAGTTGAAGGCCGGCGTCGGTGAGGCGTGTGAGGACGTGCTCGAGACGATTAAAATGGGTGTCGAAATTGGTGGAAAAGACAACTACGTCATCGAGGTAGCATAAACATGTGTTCCACTTGAGGCCTCGTAAAATAGTGTGCATCATTCATTCATCATAAATATTCATCATCATTCATCATAAAATTCATCATCATTCATCATAAGTAGAGTCCATCATCAGCAAAGGTGCAGAACGTCCTCAATATAGCTTGTGAAATTCTCACCAAGCTGCTGGGACCGGGTATGTAAGCGTTGTTCGACACGGCGTTTGCGTACATCAGGCCGTCCGAAAACTTGTGTGAGGCTCGTTTTGAAGACCGACCATGTAGGGAGTTCCGCTTCGTGGTTTATAAACCACAGCTTGGCCACGTCTGACAAGTAGAAGGAGATGTAGGCCGAATTGGCGGTGTCATCCCATTTGTTGTGAGTACTCACTCGCTCGTACATTGAAATCCAGTCGTCAACGTCCTTGTCTTCTGTGCCCGAGAAAACAGGGGGGGGGGGGGGATCTCGCAGATCCAGAGAACCGGCGCAGAGGACAGTAGGCGGGGCCGGTGGAGGAGTTGGAGCCGCGCTTGCGTCGGTAGGCATAATGGATCGTAAAATGCGATTCCGAAGCTCCAGGGTGATCGAAACCCAGCAGACTCCACCACTTGTAACGGGGTTCATTTGCAGAGCAGAACGCAGAAGGCGAAGCAGTCAACAGCGTCCAGCCAAGCGCAGCAAGCACGAGCTTATGCTGATGGCGATGCCCCTGAGGCGCCAAGAAAGGCCATTGAGGCCCCTAATCTTCACTACACATGTACCAACATGACTGCATGCTATGCTTATGATGTGCTCGCGGCCATTTCGCTAGCGTCACGTATACAAAATTTGGTATCATGGTACGTGAATGGATGACGAAGGTGTGTAACTGGTGCAAACACGATAATCATGAGATGCGTGTCATGTAACAACATGACTACATTCCACGCTCATGATGCGCTGGTGCCCGTTTCGCTACCTTAATTTATACCAAACTTGGTATTACTGGACGTGAATGGATGAAGAAGGCATGAGATATGTGCAAACATGATAAACATGAGATGCGTTTCATGTAACAACATGACTACATGCTATGCTCATGATGCACTCGCGGCTGTTTCGCTAGCATCACAAGTACGAAATTCGGTATTACGTTACGCGAACCCACGACATAGGTAAATGACAAATTCAAACATGATTGTCACGGCATGCGTGCCATGTAACATGACTGCATGCCACACTCATAATGTGCTCGCGGCCGTTTCGCTAGCTTCACGTATATCAAATTCGCTATTACGTGACGTCAATGAATGACGAAGGTATGTGACGGGTGCAAACATGACAATCACGAGATCCGTGTCATGTGGGAACTAGACTACATGCCACAGTCAAGGTATTAATATGCTTCGACGTGACGCGGTGCGCGTGCTCACCGGCGTTCATTTCATCGCGTCATGCAGGCGTTGCCACGCCAGGCGCCGGTCCTGCCATACACTCGCACGCGCGCGCCGCACTGCGTTGATTTGACGCATGCTTGTTTCAGCGCGTCCGGCGTACCTCCGTCACGAAAACAGGGAGACGCAGTGTTGTCTGTGTAACGCATCGGCGCAAAATGCAGCATGTTGCACTTCGCACCGGTTGTCATCGGGCTGCCGCGTCGGACGCTGGTCGCGCCAGTCACGCCAAGCGTGAGATTATCGAGTTCTCGCGCTTTGCTAACTATATAGCGTCGCTGTTCCCAGCGTGCGTGTGCGTCAACGTCACGTTGTAGTATATAGGGCCCTTCATGGTGCACTAGCCGCCGTTTCGCTAGGTCCACGTATACCAAATGTGGTGTTGCGTGGCGTGAACCGATGACGAAGGTATATGACTGGAGCAAGTGGGATAATCATGACACGCGTGTCATGCAAGACCATGAAAACATACGTTTATAGCATGCTCGTGGCCGTTTCGCTAGTTTCACATACACTCAGTTTGGCATCTCGTGACGTGAATAGATGAAGAAGGTAAACGACACATCCTAACAATTTAATCATGACGCGGAAGTCGTGTGTGTCATAATTTACCTCTACTTCGTAACGTTGTAGCGATTTTGAAGTGACATATCAACCTTCCTCATTCGTGCTTCACATATCCTCGATTCACACTGTACGTGGGATCTGCCAATTTTATTTTTCGTTGCCACCAACTCACCTTTATTATTTCTACACTTCCACATTAAGCCTTCGCTGTGAGTCACACTTGCTGTCTTCATATAGATGACCTCATACAGGCAACATGCATATTCGCAATAGGCTCCCAGTAGTTTTTCTGAACTATGGGACCTGCTAGTGTTATTTTTTTGCAATATAGCTCTTCCATCACTTTTATATTAACTTGACGTATATTGGCTTGAACACGCTGCGCTCAAGTGTATTTAGTGTTTTCAGAAACAGAATAAAGAAAGTTCACCTGCATTAGCGAACTGGACTGGGCCGGTAGCTATGTACATTACAAAATGGATTTAGACAAGTCACGCCGATCTGTTTAAAACTCGCAAGTACAAGCAAGGACTCGAAACTGCTCAAAACATGAACGGCAGCGTACGGCTGTTAGAATGGAGATTAAAACTACAACTATGGGGGCATGACTACAACTTAGGCATGAGCTAAACACGTGTGGCGAAAAACGAGCTCCCCACGCGATGAAACACCGCGGTCACGGCCGTACATCTTGCTCCAACGCGCGATTCTTGTCCGTCTACTAGTCGTCGTATTGCCACGAGTGTGCAGATGCCGTCTGTCCACGCAGTCAGTCCTGAGACTGTTTACTTAAGGCTTCATTAGTTCGGAAACAACCCCAAAGCAGTCGGACACAACGCAGCACCGTGACCACCCTCCCCTCACCCCGCGAGCGTAGCGACGACGGAGAGGACAGACGAGGGCGGCAGGCATTGCAAGGCAATAACGTTTGCAGTGGTGGTAGCCAATGAGCGCCGTAGCACAGACGACATGGGTGTGTTCCCTCTCTCTCACGTGTTCTCCAGCATTCAGTGGTCAAACACGCGTCCGGGCATGTCCAGCCGCAGGAGACACGACAGAAGCAGGCACATCAGGAGCACGGCCAGCTGAGACGCCGACAGGTGCAGCAGGGGTGAGCACGCTCTCGGTATGTCTGGCCCGGAATCGTCATATTACGGCAAATCGAAGTATGACCAGACCTATCAGTTAGTACAACCCTCATGGATCGGCAGACGCTTCCGTAGTGTCCTCTCCTTCCGCAACGCACACAGGGGCGGGTTCTTGCTGGGCAAGCGACAGCGTCGGCCCAGTGCTACGACGAACCGCAGTGGAAGCACGCTTTAACGTGAGTCGACGGCGACGCTGGAGAACTGGTGTCAGACGCGCCGTTAGCTGAGGGTGCAGTCGCAGTCGGCAAGCCGACGAGGACAGCTTGCGAAGCAACTGGAGAAGGAGGAACGCTCTGAAGGGTGGAAGGAAGGTCGCCAAGTCGCGTCTGATGCGACTAAACAGCGTTGCTTGAAAAGGCATCCAGAGGCTGTAACGCGCGGTCGACGCGCTCCTCTTCGATGGCAAGATATAGGCCCTTCTGAACAGAGAATTCCGCTCTCATCTTCAGAATGTTATTCGGCAGATTTGGGGACACGATTCCTTCTACAATTGGGTCAAACGCCAGCATGTCGGTACTCGCACCGAAATTGCAGAGTCGAGCAAACCGTTTAACATCAAGAATTTAGTGCACTGTGGTCTCGGCCAGTTGTTGCCGTAGCGTCTTGAATGAGACACGCAGGCACATTGGATCGACTTCTTCATCGAAAATTGCGTTCAACTCCTGGAACGTCACGGCATACGTGTCTTGCACGGCGTCCACAGGGCTTGTATGGTCTACTGCCAGAACTGGTTCAACCTCCACAGCAACCAGGTAGGAGTTCAAGCCTTCAATGCCCAGCGCGTTGAGTAGCAACGCCTTCTTGTCTCTAGCGTGGCGTCCCTGGCAACGGCATCGATGTAAACTTGAAGAGCCGGACACCACTGTCGCTATCAACGTTACTAGAATAGCTTTAGTTGTAAAACTCGGCGGAGCTGCGCGGAACCGCCGCTTGTCCGTGCGCCTCGTGGCGCTGCAGTCGCATCGAGCTTCACCTCTCCCCTGCCGCTGGCCGCTTCGACGGGCGGCAGGGGAGAGTTAAGGTTTTTAAAGGTCACTGAGTTGAGGTCTTTTGTGCCTGGCGCTCTTAAGCATCCATCTGCAGCTTTAACGTGCATGTTGTCGGGCATCGAGTGCGTCATAGAGCGGCACACTAAGTCAAACCAGGTTTTTGGCGGCCTGTTCTGGAGAATTCTAGAAGAGTTGTCAGAAAATACGCTTAGTCATGTTGGGTGCCTTTTGCACTTTCAGGAGCTCAGTGCACGCATTATTAAATTTTACCTTGCAACACGCATGCACTTCTACTCCAGATTTCTGGAGCAGCTTCGAAGTTCGAGTGCTCAAGTAAAGGCAGCGAGAAAGCGGGCAAAGCTGCTGTAGGCTTCCACCCAAGGGGCACTTTTCTTTGCCAGAAATTATATTGTACATAGCTTGTGTGAAAGAAATTTCATTGTTTGTCTGTTTTTTGCTTAGGTGTTATAGCTATGTCAGCATTATATATATATATATATATATATATATATATATATATATATATATATATATATAATGAGATATAACAGACAGTAATGCCAAGGAATGTACAGGGGAAGTTATTAACATTAATGGAATTGGAATGTAAATAAGAAGAAAGAAAAGTGGATGAAAAAATTACCAACTGTAAGCAGGAATCGAACCTACGACCTTCGAATTACGCGTTCGATGCTCTAACCACTGAGCTATATATATATATATATATATATATATATATATATATATATATATATATATATATATATATATATATATATATATATATATATATATATATATATATATATATATATATATATATATATATATATATATATATATATATATATATATATATATATATATATATATATATATATATAGGCAGGCATGGTGGTTGAGTGGCCGTAGCGTTGCATATAGTCTAGTAGATCCTCCGTGAGCGGTCACAACGTGGTTTATTTCGACGTTTCGTCCTAGAGTCTTGCCTTCATCAGGCCAGAGCACCGACAGCTGAGCACCGACAAACTGTATCTTTATTCCTGATGAAGGCCAGACTCTAGGCCGAAACGTCGAAATAAACCACGTTGTGACCGCTCACGGAGGATCTACTAGACTATATATATATATATATATATATATATATATATATATATATATATATATATATATATATATATATATATATATATATATATATATATATAATGTGAAATTTTAGGATTGTAACCTGTAGTATTTGTCAGTTGTGCATTGCTTCCTCTCTCTCTCTCTCCGCTTTCTTTTTATTTATTTTTTCCCCTTGGCAGTAAGTGTTCCTGCTCCGCTGCAGCCTGCCATCTATTTTAGGGCCAGTAAAGTTGCGTACCCACAACCTTTCCCCCTGAATATCTCCCATTGAATAGCGCTTGTTTTTTTTTTTTGAAATAAAGTCATTTAAATTCAAAACGTGAGTTGTTGATTCTTAACGGTAGGGCTTGTTCGTTTTCTGAATCGTAAAGCTAGATGACAATTGACCCGAATAAGATTAAATCAAAGGTGTTTTCACTAGCTAGTTGACAACTGACCCCAATCACATTAAGTCGCATTGTAACATACAGAGAACAAAAAACTCGCGAACCTTTCCATTCACTTGAAGGTGGATGACCGCGAAAGCTTTTTAACACACGACATGGGATTTATACAGAGTATAGGAGAAAGGTAAGAACAATATTTCGTCGTGAACGTGGATGGTGATAATTTCTAATATAGAAATGCGTGTGCGCACGTGCACACACTTTTATTTCAACAACATTGAAAATAGTGGTTACTAACTGTAACAATCTTCGTAATTTCGTCATGATCGTGGATGGTGATAATTTCTAATATAGAAATGCGTGTGCGCACGTGGACACACTTTTATTTCAACAACATTGAAAATAGTGGTTACTAACTGTAATCAACTCAAAGTGCACATCCAAGGGTCAGAAGAATTAAAATCTAAGTCACATTGGAATATTGACGGTGGTGCATATCCTGTTGATTAGCCGTATACGCTCGGGTTCTAAATCACGCTTTTAGCGGCGTGCGGCTTTGGTGGTGACCGCGTGTTATTAGCAAACACATCGGACGTTCCTTTTCCAACGCATCACGCACTTCAGAGACAGTGGGAGCCCTCGTCCCCGGACAGTAAAGTACATGGAACCGTAGCCATATAATCTCCGCTTTAAAAATCGGGACAGAGATATTTTTCCATTACTTCTCAGGAGTGAATTAGCCACCATTTGATAGTGGCGGAAACAGGCGAACGGCCGCACATCTTTCACAGGCACGCGATACCAGCCTGTAAAGAATGAAGTGGGTGGGAATCGGCCAGAGTGTAAACACTTTTCGGGCGCCTCTGGCACTTTCACAAACTCTATGCGGGCATCATCGAACTGCCTTTAAAAGGACCCGTGTATCTAACTGCTACATTCCTGAAACAGCGGCGGAGTCCCAGTTTTGAAGTGGAATACGCGAGGAAATATATCAAGCCGCTGTGGGTAAATACCAGTTTTGCCTGGTATCACAAATTCTTTAACGCAGAACGCCGGAAGACGTGAAAATACGCGTGAAACAGCCACAAACACTACGTCCGCGAGAGATTTAGGCCGCAGCCGGCTGCGGCGGAGCGTCTGCTGAGGAGCAAGATGGAGCGATGCCGCCATCTGGCGGCGGGCAGAGGAGTGGAGACACCGGCAGCAGGGGCGCCGGCGGAGAGTTTTACAACTGCAGCTATTCTAGTAACGTTGGTCGCTATGGTATAGGAGGACGACCGGGCACTGCAGGAACACGGGTGGTTGTGTCGGAGCATACATCACTGCCGAGGAAGTTAGCCGAAACAGAGGTCCAAGTCAGACGCTTAGCCCAGTATACATGGTCTCGGAGGTCACGAACTGGTGATCCGCAGGAATGGTGTATCGGTGGGCTGTGTCTGGGGTGCCCAATATGATAGCACTAGTAGCCAACAGTCATATGCCCACCTTGGCCAGATGCGCGTGGGTTTGCCGCCTCGTCGCCAGATGTTGTATCGTGTGTCGGACGAGATGCCCGGGGAACGCGAGGCCCGACGCCCGCAGTGCGGTCCGGGAAGGAAAAGGATGTGGCACACATGAGACCCGGGCGCAAACACTCTTTATGTGACGCAAGTATCGCTATGAATGGATGGATGGATGAATGGATATTGCTGTACCCTTTAGATCGGGCGGTGGCTAGCGCCACGAAGTCGTAATACTTAACCAAAAACTAGATTTCTGTTTTTTCCTTTCAAAAAGTGAAGTTGAGGATTCGTACTTTTCAGTGAAGGGTTTAATTTTCACTCGTGCCTTGACTTTAGCCACCAGTCAGTTAACCTCCTTCTAGTTGATTCTACCCACTTAAGGTCTATTTTGCCCTCCTTGTCTCTAAACCCAACTGCTTTGAAAAACTCTGCGCCATCATCCTGATCTATTGGGCGAAGTCCTTTACAGAACATTATCAAGTGTTCGGCAGTTTCTTCTTCCTCTCCACACGCACTGCATGCAGTGTCTACCCCTTCGTATTTGGCCCGATATGTCCTGGTAGGAAATACTGCCGTTCTGGCCTCAAACAGTACAGAACTACCTCGAGTATTATCATAGATCCTTTCCTTGGCAATTTCCTGCTAAAAAGTTTGATATACCTCTAGTGTGGACTTATTAATCATGCCAATTCTCCACATATCGGTCTCAGCTTCCTTCACCTTCTTCTTAATCGATGATTCTTTTTGGTTTGGCCCCCTGCTGTTTTCTAAGTATTTACTAGTCAATTTTCTGATTCGCTTCCTCCATTTTTTATCGGCATTCTTCATGTACAAGTAGCTGAATATCTTCCTAGCCCAACGCTCCTCCCCCTTTCTCTCAATCGCTTCTCAAACGGAGCCTGAGCGCTATATATACATATGTACAACGCCCTTTAGCGGGCCAAACAACAGGTTCCCAAACCGGAACCGAAACCCCGATACCACACTTGCAAGCTGAAGTGCCGTATGTGGACGGAGCACGTAGCCTGAGTGCTGATGGCTCGTTCGCCCCATGTGTCGTAAATTGTGCACCGCGTTCAGCACCGTAGGCCGGATCCGATGCTTAAGCGAACCATTTATCCAGTGGTTCACGTTGCTTCAATTTAAAAGAAAGCGACGAAGCCTCCTATTCCTCACAGTGAATGTGAGCCACAGTTGAAGGTGAAGAAGCAGAAGAATTTGGACGCCCTACGTAGTACCCTCGCTCTCTCTTGTGATCCAGTCGAGCTCTGTGAAGACGCCTCAATCTACGAAGACCAGGCATTTATTCCTGGCCACCGGATTATACTGAAATCACGCCAGCCCGACGGTACTCGTGCAACACGGCCAGCAGATGGGCAGCCGTTCAGAAGAGTCCGGCGTGAACAGTTCTTTCGATGCGTCTGGCGTGGGCCAGTCATCCCTGGAGGTGTCAGCGCTGACGGGTACTTCAGAGGATGACGAAAGAGAACGCTTTTCTACCGTCCTTCTCATAGCTTGTGTTTTCTGCGCTCTCGCATTCCTGATGGTCGTAGCCATGGTCCTATTTTCTTCCGACTTTGAACTGTACGAAGACACTGATTCGGGAGGTGAGGACACGTACAAACCACCTATTTTCACTCGTCCTTCATCCGGTTCCGGGTCACCGGCCGCTGTGACCGAAGCCCTCACAAAGACGACTACAACAGAAAGAAGTACAAAGCGGCCCCCTCCACCAACTCCACCTACTACAAGAGCTACAGTCAAAATGACTACGACAAAGAGAGTCACCAAGAGTCCCCCTTCGCCACCGCCACCTACTACAAGATCCACAGTCACGACGACTACAACAGAAAGAAGTACAAAGCGGCCCCCTCCTCCACCGCCACCTACTACAAGAGCTACAGTCAAGACGACTACGACAAAGGGAACCACCAAGCGTCCCCCGCCGCCACCCTCACCTCCTACAAGAACGACAATCAAGACGACTACGACCAAGGAAACCACCAAGCGGCCCCCTCCACCTCCCCCACCTCCTACAAGAACCACAGTCATGACGACTACGACAAAGAGAACAACCAAATCACCACGGCTGGCTCAGCCAATAAAGCCACAGTCAATTCTGTGCACTTTTGGTAACAAGACGAAAAGCGAGACAATATATCCCGAGGACGGCCTGTGTGACTACATCATTTACGACTCCATGTACAAGAACAACAAAAACCCGCTAGTAGGCAACTGGGACCAGGACGTGAACTCCATCCTCTCGAAAGCGAAGAAGACGGACAGGGCGAAGACCCAGTTCGGCCTTGGTTTCGCCTTCGAGTATCGCCGTAACCTTATCCAAGATCTGATGAAGTATTCTCTGGAAGTTTTCTGGGAACACAGTGTGTTTCATTTCGGAATCCTCGACTGTCCCGGGCACGCAACCAGGCAGGCAGAAATGGATGAAGTCTTCGTGGCCCTGAAGACACTGAACGACCGTGTCCAGACGGCGAGGGCATCTGGAGACGGTTCGTACATCATCCTAGGTGCCGTGTCGAACGATAACAAGTGGAATGACTACTTCAAATCTAAGTTCAGCAGCGTCTTCACACCAGACCTGTTCATTTCGGTGAGCCACCAGTTCCAGGGCGATCCGCAGAGAAGCAATTGCCACGCCACACCACCAACCATATTCAAGAAGCCGCAATATCTGCACGACTCCCACGACTTGCACGACGCCACTGGGGCACTGGTGTCCATCGCTTCCATGCCTGCAGGTCCGCGGCTTTCCTTATCGATCTCGGTAAAAGGTCGTTGGTCTGAGTTGCTTCCTTCTGCACGGTACAGCCTCTTCGAAAAGTGTCATTCAGGGACTCCGGGACCCTACTTTGGCGCGCTCTCCGATATCTGCAACGTGTGGCCTTTCTCGGTTACTTATATCTACCAGCCGGAGTACAAGTCTGCAAGCTTTCATAACTCCGATACGCATCGTATCATCACAATGGAGACCTGGAAAACGCTGGAACAGAAACTGGGCTTTGCCTGGACAAGACTCCACAAGGTCAAGTTCGGCTTTGCCGTTTACGACCTGGACTATGAGGACATGAACAACACATGCTCTGAGATAAACACTTATGGCAGCTACGATCGCCTTAAGATAATTAGCATGAAACTAAAAGATATAATGGGCCAAAATAATGGGAAATAACTATTTTGAGTTTCCCAGATGAAGCAGATCAAGAGCCACGACTGAACGGCCCCTCATCAGTCGTTTTTTTTCGCATTTTCCTTAATTGTGTTATAAATTAAAACTTTCTTTGTTCCGAGCGAGCTTGATTGTCCGCACGCATCGCAAAGTACTTCCCGTATGTCGAATTGTTTTGTAAACAGAAGATGTGTAATATTTTAGTGGAACACCGTAACTACAGAATACGAAATGGCTCTGCAAAATTTATCTCATCTCCCAAGAGCGTGGTCTGAAAACATTGGGGGAAAGGGTTGAACCGGATAGTGATATTCTGTGCTCTAGTGCATGCTTCACTTTACGAATTCTTTTAGAACCTGCCTTGGCTTTTAGGGTACGGGAGCGCGTGTGCCTTTTGTAGTGGGTGTCTGCCTTTACACAATGAAGTCATTACGATAGTCCCATTTTCTGACGTCCGATGTGAATGTACGCTTGTACAACGCATTATTAAGGCAGTATTCCCCCTTGTATTCTGAATCACATAAACAGAACGACGTTTGTTTGAAAGCATGAATGTTACTTTCGCTGCATTTCCAAGCAGAGGGAGTTATTTTCTTTGTATTCAGAAGGAGCAGTGTGGCTGTGTGGTGAAACACGTGCTTGCCACGCGGACGACCCGGTTTCGATCGCCACTTCGAGCCAGAACTTTTTTTGTGTGTTTCATTTGCAATTGCGGTATTGGACAGCAGAGTCACAAAGATCGAGGCTGACCAAGTTAAAGCTTTACAATCAGCCGAGGCTACTCCGGCCCAAGTAATACCTAAGGTGAGGATTGTGCAGAAGGTGGCAACCCGTAGCGTCTCTCAGGAGACAGCTTTTGAGGGTCCCAACAATGGCGGGACACGTTAAAAATTTTGTAATTTGGCAGTGGAACTGCTGGGGCTTCCAATCAAAGAAGGCAGTTCTCCAGCAGTATATTAAATCCCAGCCAATTCGACCACATGTTATTATGCTACAGGAGACGCTTACGGAAACAATGAGCCTGCCAGGCTACACCCATCACATAACGAAACCTCCAGATGGCCGCGGTATCTGCACGTTTGTGTCCAAGAAGTACACTTACATTGAGCACAATTTGCACATGGCAAATAGCAAGATTGAACACTCTCTTTTAGAAATTATACCTGGCAGCAACCTTAAAAATAGCATTTTCATACTCCACATATATAGCTCTCCAAAAGGCAGGCACCATCGCTTCACCTCATTGTTATCAAAAGCCGTTACGATCGCTAGGAAAGTGGACGCACCCATAGTTATAGCGGGAGATTTCAACGCACCCCATCAAGCTTGGGGCTACCCTCGCACCACTGCCAAGGGAGCCGAGCTCTGGCAAGCGGTATCGGATCTGAATCTTACTTTGGTCACTGACCCCACGTTTCCTACCCGCACTGGAAATTCTTGCTCTAGGGATACTACCCCAGACCTCACCTTTGTCACAACCATGGGGGAGGTATCATGGTTAAACTTAGGAGAAAACTTAAACTTGGGGAGTGACCATTGTATTTTGAGTACGACATTACAAATTCAAGCAAAGCCCCCTAAAGCTTTCAAATTTACAGATTGGGACCTCTTCCGTAAGATCAGAGCGAAGAGCGCAGAAGAGAATAATGACTCACCGAATTTCGACAAGTGGCTGTCTCAGCTGGTCGAAGACGTCAAGTCGGCCACCAAAACGATAGAGACTGATCTACCGGTCAATAAAATGGATAGTAGGCTTGCTCATCTTCTTGAGGCTAAAAGCACCCTCCTAGCCAGGTGGAAAGCACACCGTATGAATTGAAGACTGCGAAAACGCATCGCAAGTCTTAACCAAGAAATAACAACTTATTGTCAGACGCTAGAAAAACAGCATTGGGACGAGATTTGCAACAAGGTGGATGGTCAGATTAAAGTTGGGGGAAAATGGAACCTCCTCAAACACCTGCTGCAGGAGACCAAATCTAAATCCAACCAGACGCGCTTGGTAGACCGAATACTGCACTCAGAAAGGAAGGTTAAATCGGACACGGAAATAACGGAGTGGCTGACACAGAGATACCTCCCTTTGGACACAACCCGGCCTCCTTCTGGCTACGCGCAATACACGGGATCACCAGCCTTCGAGTTGGACAAGCCCTTCCAGGAAGAAGAGGTCCGCACCATCTTAAACAATCTTAACGGGAACTCCAGCCCGGGCCCGGATGGCATTACAAACAAGACTCTACGCAATTTAGACGATGACTCTATCACCTACCTCACCAAAGAAATCAATCGTATTTGGGAGACGGGGACTTTCCCTGAGCAATGGAAAAGGGAGTCGGTTATTCTCATACCTAAACCTGGCCGGAGTCCCAGTTTTAGCAACTTACGACCCATTTCACTGACGTCCTGTATAGGCAAGGTCGCCGAGCATGTCATCAACGATCGAATATCGAAGCACATAGAGAAAACTAACCTGTTTCCGTACAACATGGTAGGTTTTAGACCACACCTATCTACTCAGGACGTCATGAAAATGCTGAAGCATCACATCATAGATCAGGAGACAAAAGACGCTAGAGCTATTCTCGGTCTGGATCTTGAAAAGGCCTTTGACAATGTCTCGCACTCCCACATACTTGCCTCCATCTCTTCTCTCAACTTAGGAGCCAACTTTCACAAGTTCACCAGCTCGTTCCTCAGGAATAGAAAAGCCACTATACAGCTTGGGGATCTCAAGTCTGAGCCCTATGATCTCGGTTCCTTCGGCACCCCGCAGGGCTCAGTCGTCTCCCCACTGCTTTTTAACATTGCAATGTGCGGCCTTGCTGCAAAGCTCTCAAACCAAGAGGGCATCAAGTTCACCATCTACGCGGACGACATCACCATATGGAGTGTCGGTGGCTCGGAGGGCTCTGTGGAGAACTCTCTTCAAGAGGCCGTAGACTGTGTTGAAGTCTACATAAATGAAATGGGCCTCAAGCTCTCGCCAGCAAAGTCCGAACTTCTCTTATATCGACCCACGAGACGGGGACCCAAACCCAAAAACTGGCAACCACTGGCCGACATCGACATTAGGCTGCACACGGCATCGGGGCAGCGTATTCCAAGGGTGGACTTCATACGCGTTCTGGGCATGATTATCGAGGCTAATGGAGAGAACGGCCGCACGATCGACCGCCTGACTTCCAAGGCGGAAGGGGTCATCCGACTAATCTCACACATTTCCAACAGTCGGGGTGGTCTTCGAGAGCACAACCTCCTCAGACTATTCCATGCATTCTTGATGAGCCACATAAGCTATGTCGCATCTATGCACAGGTGGCAACTCCACGAAAGAAATAAATTGAACATCCTCATAAGGAAAAGCATTAAGAAAGTTCTTGGCATTCCTATGCGCACAAGCACTGAGAACCTTATGAAACTTGGAGTCCACAACACGCTTGAAGAAGTTATCGAGGCTCAAAAAACGGCACAGGTTGCCAGGCTTTCGATCACACCAGCGGGGAGAAAGATTCTGATTGACACTGGAGTCAACCCCCTGACGCTCGAAGTGCAAAATACGCCACTCGATGATTATATACGCTCTCGCATCAAAGTATGCCCCCTTCCACGAAATATGCATCCACAGTACAACGCGGGCAGGCGTGTTGCTCGAGCCTGCTCTCTTTTAGCTCAAGCTCACAAACAATCGTCTGTTTCATGCTTTGTTGATGCCGCCCAGTATGGCGCTTCCGCTCGCTTTGCGGTAGTATCCGTAGATACTAAGGGTCAGATTTTATCCTCGGCATCGGTTCGAACCCTTTCTTCATACAAAGCAGAACAGATGGCCATTGCACTAGCACTCCTTGATCCACAAAGGACTGATATTTATACGGACTCTAAATCCGCTGCTAGGGCCTTCGCTTCTGGTTCCGTTTGCAAGGAAGTTTTGAGAATTCTCGCTCACAAGGAACTCACCCACCACACAATTATTTGGTTCCCTGCTCACCTTGGCTTAAGGGTTGGAGGCCTTCCCAATGTCAACGAGCTAGCCCACTCCAAGGCGCGAGGCTTCACTTACCGCGCCGGGACTTGTGCTTCTCAGACAGAGGAGTCAGCCAGCAGCCTTCATTTTAGGGACATTTTGACTACCTTCAACGAGATCACGAAGCATTATCAATTAGGCCGTAGGTCATTTCCATTGCCACAAGAAAAGTTGTCTAGGCCACAGGCAATCTCTCTTCGCATGCTTCAGACGGGAACATACCCTAGCCTCGTAACCTATAGCCATTACTCCGATATTTCAGAACTTTGTCCAGACTGCCAGAATCGCAGTGATTTTAACCACATGCTCTGGAGGTGCCCCTCTTTAAAAAGAAAAAATGAAGAATTTTCTGAGAACTCCTTTCATTTAATGCTCACGAGTCCGGTTCTCATACAACAACTCAAGGCTGTCCAGAAGGCCCACGATGCGGCGGTAAGGCTGGGCCTCCCCGTCCCAACGTGGGAGCGGCCCGCGATCCTACCCCTATAAAACGGGGGTGGAATCCTTCAGGACCCCAATAAAAGTTTTTCATCCATCATCCATTTAATTTGCATCTTTATTGTGAATTTTTCGCTCACAACCAACGACGCCGACACCAACGCCGGCATTTTTGAGAAACGAGCTCTGCAACGCTATCACGCTAAAAGAAATATGGACGTGCTACCGGTGTTCATTTATAATGCGAGCCCGACAGTTTTTCATGAACAAGACTTCTGTTGGCCACAGCATTCTGTTGGCCACCAGTGTTGTCGTGTGCCTACATTCCACCCACCCCTTTCCCTTTTTCTACTGCGGCTTTAACGCTGGTAAATAGCTGATAAGTACGAGCTGAACTGGAAATTGTACGCCATTAACTTGCACCTATTTTTGGCGGATTGGCCAAGAACATTATGGTCTAATGCAAATACCTCATGGGTTTTGATAACGCAGCAAACAACCGCTAGGCTTGCGCAGAACACGCTGCACAGTCGCACCAAAAGCTGGAACAGCGGTATTTCATGGCATTTCAAACACTCTTTGCGTTCTGCTTTCGAAACATCGGCAGGGTACTCATTACGCCATAAATTATCATACTTTCGTAGTAAAAGGTATTCATTTAGCCCTCCTTCTCTAATCCTCGATCAGTTGTGGAAGCCACAACGCATTTTTAAGAACATTGTTGCAAGTTGAAGGCTTATAAAGAATACTTACGAAGATGAATAGTTATGGCTGAAGCTTTTGTAATGGGCTTAAGCATTCGACGTCCCACTCTTTACGCAATTCGCATTATGTTGCACTTGGTTCTTCCTTTGCTGCTTTGAAACACAATATTTGGGAATATTTACTCTATTCATTTCCCGATATCAAGCCTGCCTAAGGCTAGTTTGCAACAGAGTTCTAAACACCAGCGTAGATCTCGTGTAGAATAATAGGCTGGAATGCAGGGCACGCGGGTTTGTATGCCATGGTGTCTTTGGCGTTTTCATTTACCTGACTTGCTTCCTATTTCATGCGATTGTGGTTCCGGACACAGGTGGTAGTGGTGGTCAGCGGTGGTCAGCGGAAAACGCGGCTCTTGTTGGGATCTCAGAGCAGCTTTCACTGTAAAAAAGCAATCCATGAACAATATTATAATGAAACAATGGCTTTTTTGTTTCCGACGATGGTGAAAATAGTGAATAAAGGTTTACCTTTGATAAAATATTTAAACAAGGCTCGAGCCTAGGTGGGTAATTTCTGAATTTCTGCATTTTGAGATAATTGGCTTTAGCAAAATAGCGCGCGTTTCGCAGAAACTTTGGTGCTGGCTTCGGCGCTGGTGGTAGTGACTGCGAGTGAAAAAAATGGCAGCATATCCACGGGGGGGATGATGGAGAGTGGGGCGAATCATCCGCCCGTGTATTCGTTCTTGCTTCCGTCCGTCCATGCGTCCACCCATGCGTCCTTCCGCCCGTCCGTGCGTGCTTCTGTACGTGCGTCCGCACGTCCCCACATGCGTCCGTCCATGCGCTCGTCCATGCATCCACCCTGCGTCCGCCCATGCGTCCATCCGTCCGTGCAGCCATCCGTGCGTCCGTCCATGCATCTGTCTGTGTGTCCATTCGTCCATCTAGTCAACACTCCAAGTACAACAATCTCGCATCTTTTCATTACATATTCCACATATAGAAGCACCGCCATCCAGCAGACATTCCAAGAAGTAAACGAGAGGTGGCACACACACACTTTCTTATGGCTGGCGCTTCGTGTCTACTTGCCACCTTTAACCACCTCGAGTTCATGGTATATACTAGTTCACTGTATTCATGGCACTGCGGCCCAACGCTCGCTAAACCTTTCTGAAACAAAGGAGGTTACGTCCAGCAAGTATAACGTAGCAACCTTTTCTTCTCAGATACTGCTTAATGCACATGCCAATGGCTGCTAATGGGGAATGAGAAACAGAAGAATTCGGCTTTTAGTTAACGCAAACGCTGCGATTTTTTTATTGTTCAACCACGCACAGGAGAAATCTCCCACCGGCACCCCCTTGGAGGTCAAAGCGTAAGACATGTTACGTACTATGAGGGACGAACAGGTGCCGCTTTAAGGAGCTTCGCCCGTAAAATCATCTGTCCGTGACCAAATATTCAAGAATGATGCAAATGAAATAATGAAAATTTGTAGACGCTTATGCCTCACCTTCAACAGTTGGATGCGATCTCCTATCTCTGCTATAACCACTTATCGCATACTTTGTAATGCGTGATGTTTACTCGAGAAGTTTACATTGTGCGTTATTACCATATAATTGATGAAGTTGAGAGTGGCTTGTGTCTGTGAAGCTTTGTGCAGCATGGCTTAAACAACGAGCAATTATGCACATAAAATCTTTTCAAACATTTTGAGAACAAATCATAGACGATTCACAATACTGCGAACTTTACTTTGGGACTGCAGCTGTTAGCAGCTGACCCTATCTTTGACCCCGTCTTCTCCACATTTGTGTGAATTCAATTCGTGTTTTTATGGAAATACGCGCTGTACGTGAGTGGGTTTTGAAATAAGAGACTGGCTTTAAACCACGAAGTCGTTTGCAATGTATGTTTCCACCACGCAATATTACTGCGATGTGGCATGTTTTATTAAAATGTCTCAATACAGGGCGCATGTGTTTGTGTAGCATGAACGTTTTATTCACTCCAGTTGAAAGCAGAGAAATTTATTTCAACTGCATGTCCAAGCAGGCTCGTGGCTGTGTGGTAGAACACCTGCTTGCCACGGAAACGTGTGGGTTCAATCCTCACTCGATGCGGAAAAATTTTATTTGCTTTTTTCCATTTTTCTCTATTTTTTGGTCACCCATGAGGTGATGACTTTTCGCTCACAACCAATGACGGCTATTGAGGACACCGACGCCGTAAATTCTGCGAAACGACTGGTTTAACGCTGTGGCACAAAACATTTTCTGTTCGAATGTGGGTCGAATCCTGAGCTCCTGCAAGAAAAGCAGCTGTTTTCAACAGAACCACGGGACTGCTTGAAAATACCTGGAAGGAAGACGCTATGTCTAGCTAATGCACTGATTGATGATTTGATTGATAGGTGGGATTTAACGTCCCTAAACCACCATATGATTATGAGACACGCCGTAGTGGAGGGCTCCGGAAATTTCGGCCACCTGGGGTTCTTTAACGTGCACCCAAATCTGAGCACACGGGCCTACAACATTTCCGCTTCCATCGGAAACGCAGCCGCCACAGCCGGCATTCGAACCCACGACCTGCGGGTCAGTAGCCTAGTACCTTAGCCACTAGACCACCGCGGCGGGGCGTCTAGCTACTGCAGTGCAACAAAATAAATACATAACAAAATATCACGTCATATCCATGGAGGGAATGATCAAGAGTGGAGAAATCGTCCGTGTCTGCCTGCCTGCCTGCCTGCCTGCCTGCCTGCCTGCCTGCCTGTCTGTCTGTCTGTCTGTCTGTCTGTCTGTCTGTCTGTCTGTCTGTCTGTCTGTCTGTCTGTCTGTTTGTCTGTCTGTCTGAGGGTCTAAATATGTGATTTTTTGTAAATATGTGAATATGTGGGTCTATTAAAGCCCACCCAATACAAAACGTCAAAACATATTTAATTACCATCAGCTGCAAAACTTCATCAAAAATAGCTGCTGCATAAGCTCTCGTTATGTGTGCTTAGTTGGCTTTTCGCTGACTTGCAAAAGGAATAATTATGACGCGGTGGGTAATTCGCAAATCTACTTTCAGTAGGCATTCTAGGATAGTTTATTACGGCCTTATGGCATGGTTTAGAGAAGTGTGACTTCGACTTGTATGACTAGACGTTCAAAAACTACGGAAACACGCAGCTCGGCATCCTGGGCGAAGACGTGTTCTTCATCCTGTCTAAGAGGCTGAAAACCCATATCAAGGCACATTTCAGCATTGGTTTCACATTTGAACATCGGTACAGACCAAGATCAGGCAAACAACTTCATTCGAAAACTTCTGGAAACACAATCTGTGTCCTTCGGCATCCTGACAGTTCCGAACACGGAACCAAGCAGGCAGGCATAGACGAAGTCCTTGAGGCCTTCAAGGCGCTAGAAAACGGCGTTCAAAGAACGACGGCCTCGGATGACGCCTCGTACATCGTCCCAGCACCGGTGTCTAGCACCTGCGCGGACCAAAACTACTTCGTGTACAAGTTCAGTGGCGTCTCCATGCCCGATTTCTTCATCTCACTCGGCCACCAGCTTCGCGGTGATCCCCTAAGGAGCAGTTGCGTCGTCAAACCACTAACATCTTCGAGAAACCCGCAGAGTTAGCACACACGCTTGACGTGTACCACGCCACTTGTGATCTGGCATCCGTGACTTCGCAGGCCGAATGCCCACTGCTCTCCCTGTGAATTTAGGTGGGTCGTTGGTTCAGGCTAGTCACGACTTCGGGAGTCAAGATCTTCTCAGCTAGGGAAAAGGGTGCTACATCGAGGTCTGCCGCCCACCGCTCTTCTCGATTACCCTGTTGAGCGAAGTGTAGCGGTATTCCGCGCAAGCCTTCTACACCGAGACGTGAAGTACGTTCGTATTCGACGAAGAGAAGTCTTTGTGCCGGAAGCTTTTTCTCGCTGAGGGCAACCACACCAACATGGCGTTTGGTGTTATCGTCTTTGACCAGGAATACGAGGACACTGGTGCCACATGCTGGAACCTGAACAGCATGGGACCCTACAGCCGCTTCGAGACTTCAAGCAGTATGTCAGTTTTTGGCCACTAACTTATACGGTTCATCCAAGCTGGCCGCGACTCCAGCATGTTTTTAGCTGGTTGAAGACTGTGGTTGACGGCTTGCTGGACCATGTGTGCTCATTAGTTCACCGCTTCTGACACATTCTGGTATGTACGCTTGTTTCGCTTTGACTTTGATCCGCGCGTACAACTGAATAATAAGTCTTACCCAGCGAACGTGCTTCAGTGAATTTCACGCATGTTCAAATTTTTGGACCATGGCAGACAATGTTTTGTTGAGGAACTGGGGAATTCCAAAAAACCCTTATATATCCCCAAACTGAGATCACTGGTAAACGGCATAACCATTCAGCCCGAACTTAGAAACTAAAGTATGTAATCATACCATCTACAAGCACTTACCAGTTGTGGGACTACAACATTGTTTTCGCGACAAGGGCTTGTGGTATTCGCAGTGTTGCGTGTCCTAGCTTAGCTAACCACAACGAGACTATAATTTTTGTCAATAACATATCTGACCGATGTAGCTGAAAGTTGCTCCGCTTTGGGAAGAATTTGTGCTTTTCATGTGTGAGCGGCGCGAAATGCAATTTTTTTAACACCGGAGATGTTGAATGTCCGAGGTAAGCCCCGGAAAGCATAACTCCAAGTGGATATGTGTCACAGAAATTGGGCAAGTTGCGCTACTCACCTCTGTGCTACTAAACGTCATGGGCAAAATAAATCGATGAAATGGTTATATAACACCACGTTAATAACTGATGGGGTTTAATTACGTTCAAAACCTCGATATACTTATATACGAGACGCTGTAGGGTAGGGTCCTGGAAATTTTGACCACCTGGGAGGAGCTTTACTGTGCGTTTAAATTCGGTAAGTCAGCCTCAAGCGTTTAATGATCAAAAAGTAAATGCGGCCGTTAAGGCCGGAATTCGACCGCGGAAATTGTGGGTCATGGATCGAGTACCATAGCTGCTAGACCATCATGGCGGGATTTTCGCGACGTAGAGTCACTAAGGCTGCTTTAAATATTTTGTGGACGTCCACAGGTGGAACGCACGATGTCTTCTCTGTTTGCTGTCTACGTCATTTAATATCTTGTCTTTTCATTTCACATTCCCCGGGGAATACGTGTTCACAGTGAAGTCAATTCGTTGTTTGCCCATACTTCACTTTTGTGGTTTCGAAGCTGCCAGGACCCTGCATATTTTGTGAGAGAAGAATGTGAATACTTTGGCTGGTGTGCCCATATGACGGAAGATGATGTGCGCGCAAAAAAAAAAACAGTGCGCACAGAAAAGGAAGTTCCAAGGACGGAGCTCGACTAGCAACAGAATTATATTGTATAGAACCACTAAAAAGCTTCATTTACGACTATTAGGATGTGAATGAGCTTTTGAGTCATTTTTGATTTGTGATGACTCCCACTTACGTTATCAGTGTTTGCCAGAAGTTTGAAATGGTTTGCTTTTTACATTTCAATATTCAATTTGAGGTTGAGTTATGCCTGGTCGCCTACATTTTTGGTGTCTGCCCCTTCTTGCTGGTATTTATTCTGCAGTCTTTGCATTACTCTTGCACATAACACCACCATTGAACTATGACCATTGGACGACCATTGAACCATTAAACGGCCATTGTCATTAAGCGACCATTGAACAATGAACACTGCTTTCCGTAAATGATTGTATCATGGTCATTGGTGTTTCTAGATACACGGGGTGTTCGAATAAATATGTCCAATCATATTTAAAACAAAAGGAAGAATGCATCTGCGTGCCACCTGCGGCGTTAACTTTACTGTAGAAGTAGGTAACTTTGGATGCTCACAAACATTATTTACGACAGTATTATGGAAGTTAAATGTATTCCCTTTTTTACTAGTGCAATTGACCAATCGAAATCAATGGGCGAATAGAAGGCCTTCCTGGTAATAGTCTATAGCGACTATGTAATGCTTGAAATGTGGCCACTGGTAATCACCACGGAGCGATGAAATCAAACTAATTCCGCAGAAGAAATCGAAGCCGATGCCCTAAACAGCGCATCTACCATTTACTTCTAAAACGCCCTCAGTGACGACACTATAGCTCTTTCCTTGGCCATTATCAACGATCAGCCTAGATACTTCGCTTTGTGGCCACTCGCTTAACTGCACTAGCTTATGCTTTTCCCATTATGTGATGGAAACAGTATCCAAGGGCGATCTAAATAGGTTACGAAAGTTGGAACGAAAAGTCGTTTGAAACCTATCGCGAGAGATATACACAACCGCGTGACGATTGAAGCGCACCTAGGACAGTGAGGGACAAATAGTGAAAAGAAAAATTAAATACATGGTTAATTTTCAGTAGTTTTATTTTTATTTAATAGAACACATTAGTAGATTACTTTATAAAGCGTTGGTTCTTGATATGTGGTTGAGCGCCCATTTTTTTTTCGTAGGGGCCATTCGCGATTCCTGAAGGTCCGGCAATAATAGTAACGCTAGAGACAATTACAAAGATATAAAGAAATGCGCAGAAGAATATAGAATAGAAAAAGAGCTACTCAGGCAGAAGCCATAAAAATCAAAAGAGCAAAACAGTGAATCATCAAAAAAATTGATGACCTACAGCAAAAACCTTACGAAATACTCAAGAAAATGCAGATAAAGATGTTGCCTCCGTCGACCGCTATCACGGCCGTCTCCACACCAGCGAACAAAACCACAATGGTGAGGAAGGATGAGGAGGTAGAAATGGTAGCAGTGGAAACACAGCAGCCGCGCGCCAAGCGAAAAATCCCGCTGACAAAGACCAAAGAGCAAAATGACTCAGAAAAAAAAAGGTTAAAAGGCCCCATCCTTGCACACACACACACAAAAATGACGTTCTTGAGGATGTGATAAACTGTCAAACAAAATGCAGAATATGTTCGAGATTCTCGTCGTTCGACCTAATGCCAGTGAGGCAGAGAGTAAGGCGCTGGTCCTAAGACATGACAAGTGGGTCGAAGAGCTAGATAAGAGAATTTCTTAGAGATGGTGGTCACCAAAATGAGAAGACTCGTTATCTAGCAGTGTAACTGCCGTGGCTTCTGTAATAAAGAAGCAGCTATGGCGCAACTAATCAAAATCGCCAAAGAAGAAAATTGCCTGACGTAATCATTTTGCAGCAGACATTCGACCCCGCCAAACATCCGGGCATGCCACCCACAAACAACGCACACAAGAAAAGGGGAGAGACATAGTCGTGACCTCATTAGTGAAGAAAGGGCTAGTTGCTATCCCACGCATTACGAAACAAGTCACGGACATCAACCACATACTCATAAAAGTCGTGCCACGCAACAAAAGGGAGAGCAGCACTTTTGTCCTCAACGTATACAGCAGCCCGTCTAAAAAGAGCGTAGCACATAATTTTGAAGAACTAATCAACGAAATGATGAACATCGCGGGCGACATCCGACTTCTCATCGGAAATGATTTTAACGCTCCACTCACACAGCGGAGATATGGGCACTCGTAGAAGAAAGGAAAAACCTTGCCAACCTTATCGAAAAGGCTGGCCTAATCATTCCGAACAAGCTAGCTTCGCACAACAGAATCGGTGTAGTTCCTCTTAGGGAGAAGACGCCAAATTTAACTTTCTGCAAGAACGCCGGGCGAATCACGTGGGAAAACACCTTTGAAGACCTGGGGAGTGATCACAGGAACCTCAGCATCGCCATAGGCGATCCTCACCAGTAATTGCAAACGGACAATCAGGATTGGGACAAATTCTGCAAAAGCAGAAACGAGAAAGAACAGGAGCCCATCAAACACATAGAAGAATGGAGCAGGAAAGAGAGGAAAATGACGATGTTCTGAAGCACCGCCTGTGTTAGATCAGTTCGTATTTTTCGCTACTTTCCCACTCTAACAGCCTCTATTACTTGTTTGTGCTTTGTACTCCCACCATGCCGAGCTGGAGGTCTCCGCCCACTCTGAAAAGCACGTCAAACGGACTTCTAGACGGCCTGTTCCTTACCCGCCATGGCACGGAACATCTCCGCCAGATGCACTCGACACCGCATCTATAGCATTGGGGGCAACAACTACTCCTGGAGTCGCTGTAGAAGGAACTACAGACCATAGCCCTGAGAACAAGAGACTACGAGACGAACAAGACGGCTTGGATCCTTCGGATGAAAATGCAGAGGATATAGACCAGGCATCCTTCGCAGTTGTATCCTACAAGAAAAAAAAAGTACTGGCGTTTTTGTTGTCATCTTGCCTACTACGGATGGAGTAAGCTCATGGAATGTCAACCCTAACACTGTTGCATACCCCGTTGTAACGTCGGAAGAAGAGAAAGTTCTTAACATTCACCTCAACAAGGACGGAAGCCTGATGGTCACAGTGTCAACCCTGCCGGCCACCAATTGTCTACTAAAGGTGACTGAATTAGCAGACGTACCTACGAAAGCCCGAGTCCTATACTCTTACAGAGCGAACGATGGGTAAATACAAGATGTTCCTCCGAGTTACTCAAATGAAGACTTACAAAACTATCTACGTGATCAGGGCGTCGTGTTGGCAAGAAGACTCACCACCTACACACCCGAAGATGGTGGCAGATCAAAGAGGTACGTCGTAGATCCGTTGTTTGGGAATTCGCCAAGGATTCACCACTACATTAAAGAGTTATGCTTGGGTTTGGTAGCTACCCGGTGGCCGAGTACGCCGGGGTGGCTACATAGTGTTATAAATGCCAGAGGCATCGTCATATACTGAGACATTGCAATGACCCGGTGCTCTGCAAAGTCTGTGCTGGTCCTCATTCGCACAAAGAGTGTACCTCAAGAGCACAACCTAAATGTGCTAACAGTGGTGGTCCCCTACCTGGTTCATATGAAGGCCTGGTGCGTTAAAAAGAAGGCTGCTACACTTTCCCGCTCGTCGGAGCAAGCACAAGGGAAACCACCAAGGCGCAATGAACCACCGCCTAATCCAGAAGTTGTATTCACGATTATGAAAGAATTCTCTCAGGAAAGATCATTACAAAGCTGAAAGACATCTGGCGAGATGTATGCTGATGTGAGGAAAAAGAAACGTGAGAAACCGACATGCACATCACATCTTTCAAAACCACCAAAAAGCGTCTCACAAGATTAATCAGTTGAGTACGGCCGTCACCAATCTCAGCCACCGCAACACTACCGGGAGATCTGGGAAAAGCAACAACACCGAAACGCAGACCAAGATTTTGCGCGCATACTGATTACGCTGCTGTTCGCAGCTCTCACATCCCTTGCCCGCGCAAATCCTTCATCAAGAAGTCTTACAGAGGTAGAAGCGATTCTTAAAATGGAGCCGTTGGTGTCGACCTCTTATGCTCCGCAGGGGCCTTCTCCCTTGTAGTAGTAATCATGGCTTCCCGAACGGCATCTTCACCTGAACTCACCCTTCACAGAATCTTCCGCACATGCACCATGCATGTTCTTATGAAACACTCGCGGCCTTCGCTCGAAACTCTACGACTTCCGGCGACTAGCGTGAGAATACCGATTCCCATTCATCGTCATTTCTGAATCACGCGTCGACCCCAATTTTAGAATGAACGGATACTACTTTCATCACTCAAAGCGACCTAATGGTATCAGCAGATCACTCATCGACTTTCGTAAAGACCATCCAGCCTCTGTGATAGACATCCCGCCCCACTGCGAGAACGAATATGTGTGTGCCATAACAATGATAGGTAAACAGGAATACACTCTCATCGGAGTATACCTGGAACCAGGCAGGCCTTTCGACGCTTCAAGGCTTAAAAACTTGATTTCAAGGACACCTTCCCCACACATCATTTGTGGAGACTTCAATGCCCACAATGAAATTCGGGGCAGCTCACACACTTGTTCTCGAGAAGCGAGCTGCTCTCTAAACATTCAGTTGAACCTCTAAATTAGTAAATTACGGCAGCATCACCTACCTACGAGGCACCATGACTACCAGCAGCATAGACGTGACCTTGTAACGAGTTCAGTCACTCGCAACTTTGACTGGTGCACCGACTTGGAAACGCGTGGGAGTGATCACTACCCAACCCAATCATGATATCAGCTGCTGGTGCAAATATGACATCGAGGAGAACCGTCATGAGATTTACAGATTGGAATGCGTACAAAGAACCAGCAGGAAAGGAACTAACTGCAGCTACGAATGAAGATGAATTACTCACTACGATAGCTCCCGTGTTTGAACTAAAAGCGACAGATTTCCGTCATATGATGAGGAGTTTGGGAGACCGCTATTCACAGGAGAGCTGAAAGGAAACTTTTGCGCACAAAAGTTTAGAAGACCTCCGAGCCTGTCGACGGACACAGCGTCATATTCGTTGCTACCTGGATAAACGTAGATGGTAAAGATTGCATGTGTTTTACTCAACACTAGATGTCCGTCAACCTGTGTCCAAAATCTGGCGGGTCTTTAGAGGCGTGCCTATGCCTCTCCAGCAGCTTCGCCCTTTCGCCGCACTCTCCCTGCAGTACTATCAACAAATTCAACGCTTTGGACCTCATCTGCAGGTAATCAGTCTGGCAAATCACGGGTGACAGTGCCAGTGCTAGACTTACATTTTACGATTGAGGAACTGAACGCTGCTATCTGTGAGTCAAACAGGTGCACATCATCCGGCCATGACGAAGTAACCTATGAAGCCATTGCAAAGATGCCCCATGTGTCCTGCCTACGACTCCTAGATTATTATAATTCCTCGTGGTTGTCTGGAGTGGTCCCCGATGAGTTGAAGCTGGCGAAAATAGTGCCAATTTTGAAACCTCGTAAGCAGCCAACAAGCTACACCTCTTTCCGGCCTTTCGCCCTACTGTGTTGCTTTGGCAAACTGATGTAGCGAATGATTCACAAACGATTGACATGGTTCCTAGAAAGCCGCAACAAATTTTTTGCAAGAAATGAATGGGTTCCGCCAAGGTAGGTCGGCTATCAACAATGTCATCGCACTTGTCTCTTTCCTTGAAAAGAACCTCTCCGCAGATAAAATAACGAAAGCCATGTTCCTTGACATCAAGGCAGCTTTCGACTCAGTCTTTCACCATGCCGTTCTCACAACCATGGATGATCTTGGTCTAGGAAGGAATCTATACGAATGGATTGAGAACTATCTAAAAGAGCGAAAAATGTATATGAGCACTGCAAATTTAATTGTCCCACACAGTTCTTTATAGTAAAGAAGGGTGTACCTCATTGTACCGTGCTTAGCCCGCTTCTTTTTGACCTTACCCTGAAACACATAACACAATCACTTCCACGAGGAGTACACACCACGATTTACGCCGCGTACATCTGTATCTGGAGAGCTTCAAGGTCACGTTACACCACAAACAACGACTTTAAAAAGCTTTACAGAACATCTCCACATATCTAGCGCCCCGAGGCATGAACCTTTCAGCAGAAAAGAGCACACCCATAGCTTTCACGAGAAAGAAAATGAGCAAATATGCACTATTCCTCGGTGAATGGCCGCTGAACTATGTATGGTTTCAAAGACTTCTGGTAATCATCATCGACAGAAATCTTACCTGGTCTTCTCAGGTGAAGAAACTTTGAAGTTTAATAGTAGCAGCAACTGAACTTTTTGAATCCGTGGCTGGAACATGATGGTGATGTAGATGCCGCTCAAGGGTAATGCTTGAGAAAGCGCACATTGAAGGAACATTACGCTAATGTTTACCGGTGCTTCACTGATTATCCCCACTAAATATAAGAGAATTTTCGAAGCCGCACGCAACAGCTCCATACGAATGTCTAGGACTTCCGAAGAGCTCATCAACATTGAGAATGGTAGCGGAAGCAGGATGTGTCCCACTGGATGTCGTTGCTATCAAGAAACCATGCGTACTCATCTTCAATATGTATTACAACGTAAAAAACATTCCCCGTACCGAGTTCACCTGACGCACAGCAATTCTGCGTTCGGCCAAGCTGTGCGAATGGTTGAACTCCCCCCTGTTAGTCAGACACAAAAATTAATGCCTGCAACAATTTCTCCCTGGGCACTTTCATCTCTAACTATCAAACAAGTTGTACCTGGCAACAATGGGACAAAGAGGCGAATGTCACAGGCTGCGCTGTTGCAGACTACTCTCCTATCCTTAGCCGAGAACTATGCTCAGCCCTCGCATATTTACACTGACGCCTCAACCACTCAAGAGACTTCCGCTTATAGACTGTATATTTATTCTACAAGACAAATGTCATCCAGTTGACTGCAATGAAAAACATTCTCGACGACATCGGAACTTCATGGCATCAAAGAAGCTTTTCTTTACATCTTGCGCCAAACGCCGGACTGATGGGTAATTTTCATCGACTGCAAAGGAGCTCTACAGATATTGTTCAACCTTCGAAAGAAAACGGATTCTCACCCCGTTTCATTCGACATAGCATACCTACGTCACCTGGCTGTTATCAGAGGGAACTGTATCACATTTTAGTGTATACCGGCTCATTGTGGCATTTCCGCCAACGAAGAAGCAGATGAAGCATCGCGCAAATATTTTCGACACCACAAAACATACGAACTTAGTTCACTAAATTGAATGCTGCTCAGATTGCTAAAAGGCTTGCGTTTGAAGAAAATAAGAGATGCCGGAACTTTCCGACACATCATTATGCCTTCCTTCACTCAATCGAGCGCTAGCTGAGAACAAGACTCTCATTCGAAATTCCTCGACATATGGAAGCGCTATACCATGGTCTACGCCTAAGCAGTGCTTATGTTAACAGCCTACGGTACCACTTCAGTTATGCATCCGCATAAGATGCAGTTGTGCATTGGTTTCGCTTTTGAACATCGGCACAAATTCATCCAAGACCTGGCGAACTTGGTTCAAAAACTTCTGGGAGCACAACTTGTGTCCTTTGGCATCCTCAGTTTTCTCGTAGCACGGAACCAAGCAGGCAGACATAGATAAAGTCGCTGTGACCTTCAATGAGCTCGACGACTACGTTCAAAGAATGACAACGTCGAAAGAAGGATAGCCTCTTGAAACACCTTGTACATCGTCCTAGCACCGGCGTCTAGCACCTGCGCATACCAAAACTACTACGCGTACAAGTTAGGTGGTGTCTTAAAGCCCGATTTCTTCAGCTCACTTGGCCACCAGCTTCGAGACAATCTCCTAAGGAGCAGCTGCGTCGTCACACCACCAACCATCTTCTAGAAACCCGAATGGCTAGTAGACACACTCGATTTGCACGGCGAAGCTCGTGCTGTGGTATCCGTGACTTCGTAGGCCGATTGGCCACCGCTCTCCCTGTCGATCGTGGCGGAATTTTCGTTCAGGCTACTGCCGACTTCGGGGGTCAAGATGCTCTCAGAATGGAAGAAGGGTGCTACATCGTGGTCTGCAACACATCGCCCGTCTTCCTGAGCCTGTTGACCGAAATGCAGCGGTGCGCCATACGAGCTTTCGACACCAGTACGCGGCGCACGTTCGTATTCGATGACGAGCAGTCATTGTGCCAGAAGCTCTGCCTCGCCAAGGCCAACCACAACAACGTGGTGTTTGTGTTATCGTCTTGACCTCTACAACGAGGACACCGATCTTCCTGCTCGAACCGGAACAGCACGGGACCCAGCAGCCGCTCCCAAAATGTGAGGAGTATGTCAGTTTTCAAATGCGGAACACTTCTTCGCGAACTTCGGCGATGTTGAGCGTATCTATCTATCTATCTATCTATCTATCTATCTATCTATCTATCTATCTATCTATCTATCTATCTATCTATCTATCTATCTATCTATCTATCTATCTATCTATCTGTCTTTCTATCTATCTATCTATCTATCTATCTATCTATCTATCTATCTATCTATCTATCTATCTATCCGCCTACGACCTTTAGCTCTCCTGGCCGCTTTAATAATGGTATCTATATTGAACTTGGTGTGGCATAACATCACAGTATGACGAGAATATTTTACGAGTCATAACATGGAAACATCTATGTCATTAATGTCATAATTTACATTTCATGGTCTTGCTGCTCTTGCGGTGGTTTCATGCTTAAGACGCGCTCGCGGCCGTTTCGCTAGGTTCTCATAAACCAAATTCGGTATTACGGGACGTGAATGGAAGACGAAGGTATGTGACTGGTGTAAACATGATAATCATGAGATGCATGTCATGTAAAAACACGACTGCATGCTACGCTAATGATGCGCTCGCGGCCGTTTCACTAGCTTCACATGTTCGAATTTCGGTATTACGTGATGCGAATGGACGGCCTACGCAAATGAGACGACCAAACATGATTATCATGACATGCATGTTATATAACAACATGACTACGTTCCCCACTCATGATGCGCTCTCGGCCGTTTCGCTACCTTCACATATGCCAAAATTTGGTATTACGCCTCGTGAATGAATAACGAAGAAATGTGACTGGTGCAAACATGATAATCATGAGATGCATGTCATGTAAGTACATTATTACACGCCACACTCAAGGCGCCAATACACTTCGACGTGAGCCGGCGAGCCAGCGCACTGGCATTTGTTTTGTCGCGTCACGCCGGCGATGCCACGCCAGGCGCTGACATGCCCCTAGTAGATATGAGTGGATCTGCCCACTGACGTTCATTGTGGATCTGCATGCCATATACTCGCAGGTGGCGCTGCGTTGCTTTGACGCATGCGCGTTTGAGCACAGACGGCGTCCCTCCGTCACGAAAAGAGGAAGACGTAGTTCTGTCTAAGTAACGTCGTCGGCGCAAAATGCAGCATGTCACAGTTCACGCCGACGGACGCTGGTCGCGCCGGTCGCGCACGGCGTCAGAGTATAGAGTGCTCGCGTTTTGCTAGCGTTGACGCTGCGCCCAGCCTGAGTGTGCGTCAACGTTGCGTCGGAGTACATTGTTTCCTTCATGACGCACTCGCCGCCGTTGCGCTAGCTTCACATGTAACAAATTTGGTATCACGTGAAGTGAACAGATGACGAAGGTAAATGACACGTCCAAACCTGATAATTACAATATGCGTTTAACGTAAAACATGACTATACATGCTACGCTCATAGCATTCTCGCGGGCGTTTCACTAGTTCCACGTATACCAAATTCGGTATTACGTGACGTGAACGGAGGATGAATGTAAATGACACGTGCAAATGTGATAGTCAATATATGAATTTTATGTAAAACATTACTACATGTTACGCTCAAAGCACACTCACGGCCGTTTCGCTAGCTCCACACATACCAATGTTGGTATCAGGTGACGTTAATAGATGACGAAGGTAAACTAAACGCCCAAACATGATAATTATGACATGGAACTCATGTACGGCATAATTAACCTCCGCCTCTTAACGTTGTGCTGATTTTAAACTGACCTATCGCCCTTACTCATTTGTATTTCGCATATCATCGATTCCCATTGTACGTGGAATCTGCCAATTTTTCGCCCCTAAAGTTATCAGTTCATCCAAGCTGGTCGCGGCACCGAAATGTTTTTTTTTTTGGTTGGATTAGGACCGTGGCTGATGGCTTGTTGGGCCATGTGTACTTATTAGTTCACCGCTTCTAACACATTCTGATACGCTTGTCTTGCTTTGAATTCGATGCGGGTGTACAACTAATGAATCTTACCTCGCGAACGTGTTTTAGTGTATTTTACGCGTGCTGAAGTTTTTGAACCACGGCACAAAATGTTTTGTTGAAGAACTGGGGAGTTCCACAAAACTCTTATATATCCCTGGACTGCAACCACTCCAGGTAAAATGGCATAACCAATCGGCCAGAACTAATAAACTAAAGTAGGTAATCATACGAGTTACAAGGAATTACTAGTTGTGTGACTGCAAGATTGTTTCGCGACAAGGGCTTGTGGTATCAACAGTGTTGCCTGGACGAGCTTAGCTAACCTCAAGGAGACTATAATTTTTCTGTATAACTTATCTCAGCAATATAGCTGCAAGTTGCTCTGATTTAGGAACAACTGGTACTTTTCATATGTGAGCGATGTAAAATGCATTTTTTAACACCGGAGATATTCAACGTCGAAGGTAAGCCTCGGTCAGCATAACTCCCAGCTGATATGTGCCACAGTACTGGGCAAGTTACGCTACTTACCTGTGAGCCACTAAACTTTATGGGCGACGCCAATCAATAAAATGGTGATATGATACCACGCTAATAGAGAGCTTCAGTACTGCGGAATGGTGCTACGTACGCATCACGCAAGCGCCTTCCGTTACGTGGCGGCGTTTGCCACTAATCGGCTTTTAGTACGCCGTAGTACCAGCGTACGTAACGAGCGAGAAGCGTGTTGCGCCATCTGGTAGATGAAAATAGAAGCACGTGTTGTTGACAGCCATTGTGAGCCAATCCAAGTGTTGTAGCCAGATTATGGCCATATTTTAAGCCACAGAGCCGGTCGGTGCTTGCCTTCGATGCCGCCATTTTGCAAAACGAAGTCTCGCGCTGTCGCGAACTTGTTCGAGAGCGGCGCGATCACCTCATACGTACGCACGCACGCATCTCATGCGTGCGTACGTAGCGGCTGCGTACGTAATGCGATACGTGCGCGTTGCGGTCTGCGCATGCGCACTACGCAGAACGTGGCGTCCTTACGTACGCAACGCCGCAACGTACGCAGCGTACGCAGTACTAAAACTCTCTATTTTCTGACTCTAAGTTATTCACGAGTACAAAGGCACCCCTTACTGATGAATATTTTTTTCATCGGAAATGACATCCTAATGCAACTGTTGTAGTATCTTAAAAAATGTGCCACTCAGAGGTGAATGTCGCCATCGAAACTAACTTGAAATGTTGCTGAAAGCTCCCCTGTCTTCATAAGTTTTTTTTTTCAGATGTGAAAGGTTGCCCTCATAGAAGAGATGACTGAGGCCGGCGAAGAAGAAATATAGCTGGCAGAGGCAGCAGGAATTTTTTGCTAGGATGGCACCGCCCCATGAATCACCGTGTAGTGGCGGATGGCGGCTGGTCCCATAGAAATCATGGCCACAGGTACTCTGCCAACTCGGGTGTGGCTGTCATCAGTGGAAAGCGAACATAACAGCTGCTCTACTTCGGTGTGAGGAACAAGCTCTGTAGCCCTTGTGAGTACTATGCCAAGAAAGGCGAGAGAAAAGAGCACTGATGCTACGGAAACTGGGATCAAAGCTCTGGCGCCATGGAGGCCGACATTCTTGTTGATGGATTCCAAAGGAGCACTGAAATGCATTGCGTGCAGTATCGCTTTTTCATATGTAATAGAACCTCGTCGGTGTATTGCCAACTTCAGACAAGGGTAGACTATGGTCAATTCATAAAGAAAAACGAGTGCGCTAATCGTGCAGTCAAGTGCTACACATCTCGGCTTTACAGCATCGCCAAAGAAAGCAAAAGCACTCGCTCGCTGCTATTGGGTCCCAGAATCAAACGAATCAAGAATGGTGCACGAAAGGCTGTGAGCCACTACGCCGAAATACTGTGCGATTTTGAAAGCAGCGAGCAGGACCTCAAGAAGACCTCAAGAAAGAAAAGGCAAAGCTTAATCAAGAGCTAGCTTTAGACATCAGGAATGGACCGCTACATATGTTAGGAAGTCACGGTGTTTGTAAAAGCTACTTTTGTAATGGAAGTAAAGGAGACAACCTGTACGACGAACTTCCTGAAATACAAGTAAAGCTTATGTCTGCAGCCAACATCATCGCATACAAAGCCGACCGTCTAATAACAGATGACACCAGCAATCTCGCTGAAGCCACAATGTCGCTCGTGGCCGAATTCGCAGGAGGAAAGCGGATCAATCGTTACCAGAGGGGTTCTTATGAGCATCGCTGTCAAGGTGCAGGTCTTCATTTTCTACTAGTACTTGAGTGGCAGGCTAAAGCTAGCGAGGGTGTCACTTGCACAAGTTAAACCCCAATCCTGAAGAAATACACACAGAAGAGACTAAATATGAAAAGGCAGGCGATGTCACGCAAAGGGCGGCTGCTTCAGGAGTCGGGCTGTCATGACAGCACTTACAGTAATCGCCCACTAAGCGATTCAGCACTGCACTATGGACCAAAATGCCAAAATTCCAATATGTGAGCTGCCTTACTTTCTGCAAACTGAGAAAATGAGCAGGTCAATCTACATGTGCATGGATGAAAATCGGCAAGCAAGAATCGAAAAAGAAACGGGCGGCTACGCTAGCAATCATAAATGGCACGAACAAAAAATGGCTTTTCCTCACCGCGTCTGATCTTCGAGCTGTTCGCACAAATAAGGACAGCCCACCTCGTGATGCGCTAGTGAGGAGGCTCCTTCATCCTAAAAGCTTCGCAGCAGCCGCCACAGAGCACGGGAACAAACACGAAAGTGTTGTACTTCAACTGTATGCTTCAGAGACAGGGATGGTTGTCCAGCCTTGTGGTCTCTTCGTTGATTTGAAACACGGGTTTGTGGCAGCTTCCTTGGACAGACTGGTTGGCACAGACCGTATTATCGAAGTAAAATGTCTCTCAAATACAAGGAAGATGAATCACTAGAATCAGCACGAAAGTTTTTGACGAAGAATAAAAAAGACTGCGCTCCTGTTCTCTCAAGATCGCACAGTTAATTTTATGAAGTGCAGGGCCAGCTGCATATCACCGGGCGGATCATGTGCGACTTTGCAGTCTACACCAAGAAAGGAATACGCGTGCAAGATATACACAGAGATGATGCTTTTTGGAAGACAAAAATGGAACTATCTCTTCTTCGCTTCTACAAGGACTATGTTATTCCAGAAATAGTCGACTCAAGACTTGCACAATACATGGACGTCCGCCGTACAAATAGGAACATACTTGCCATTGAGGCTAAAGAAGAAAACAAAAGAATGACGAGGCATCAAAAGCAAAAAAAAAATCCGAGAAAGATAAGAAATTAACAGGCATGTAACCATGCATCCTCGCGGTCGTATAGAGCGGAACGCAAGCCACAATATTTCCTTCGCGCCTTTATTTTGTGCCCAATAGCCGCCACGCTGATGAGAAAGAAATGACAAGGTTGCTACAAGAAACAGTCGCTTCCATGTGCCGTACTGGAGGGCCCCTCCAACAAGTGAGCTAGTGTTTGGATGTCGACATTACTTCCATACAGACACATTTCGAAGAGTATGTGCCCTTACACATTTTATTATTCTATTTTACCCAATGGAAGAAGTTCGCATATGTCTTACAATTGCTGCTGTTCGTTGCGGTGCCAGAAAGACTGTTGACGTGTGCCTTACGAATCACGCTCTTCAGTGCAGTGCAAGTAGGATGCTTCGCTTGTCTTCCAAACTATTTTCTTGAATGCCATGCAAGGGGGACTCTTCACGTATTCCTTAGAAACTACGCTGCTCAACTGAAAGCAACAACTATACTACTTCTGGAACTGAATGAGCACTGCGTTCCTTATTTACGTTGAAACATCGCAATGCATCCATGTGGGTGTCTGTAGTGTTCGCGTGTGCGTGAAAGCGAGTGCCTCTGAAATATGCTGCAGTGTTAGTCATTAAATTGCCTTGAGGCTACACTTTATGGACCTTTTCTGTGCACGTCGTCCGCGCATGTGCGCCGGCGTCAATAAGGCACGCGCCATAAATTTTACTGGCCCAAATCAGACGGCAGGACTAAGCAGTAGTGAACCAAAAAACACGTGCAATGTAAAAAACGTGCAATGTAAAAAAACCTATAGTGCAGGCCTCCGCGATTGCCTACTGGCGCGCAGCGGGCTATATCAGAGGCAAAGGACCACCATTATTTTTTTATTTGGACGATATCCACTGGTGGGGCTGTTAGGACTCGGGCTGAGCCGATTACTGTAAATTTTGTGCAATTTCAGTGATGCCTTTTTTGTGGCTAGCGTGGATGACTGAATCTGATATTATGTATAATGTCGCATGAAAAAAAATGGTTTCACCTTGTGCAACATAGTCATAAGTCATCACATGTAACTCTATACAGAGAACGTAAGCAAACATAACGTTAATTGCTTAGGTCTAGTACATTTGTGCAAGTAATACTCGTTAAATGAGCATATTGAACATATAACTTGTTTTTGGTTGCAAGTTTCATGTGAAACATGAATTGGAGGTATAAATTTTTTTGTTCTGAGTTCCTTAAGCAAAGACACATGAATAGATTTATGATGGGTCAGTAACGGTAGAAGTTACGTCTCTTACTTTTTTTGGTACGAAAACGGTATTGCGTTACCTTTTATCGTAGGTAACATAGGGAGGTAACGCTTTCTTTTTTTGTTGAAGTAACGAGTCGTGTATTTTTTTTTTTTGGTAACGGATGCACTTGCACGCCCCATTTTCTCCCTTTTTGTGCGCAGAAAGACGAAGTGTCTCTCTGACAGAACGGCGAGGCCCTTAGTTTTTCTATTTTTTCGGGTGGATAACATTGTTTTCACCAGCTAAGTGCGGGTTCCTGCCGGCGTGCAATGGAGATGAAGTCGCACATGCTTCCGCCAGACCCCATGAATCCCGCAGAAGCCACCTCCAGGAAGCGCAACGGCGCGGAGAGCAACACTCACAGTGACGATACCATGAACTATTATGTCAGCAGTGAAGAGTCCGGTGACGACACCTTCCAGCTGGTGAGGAACCGCAAAGCGAAGAGACGGTTTCTGAGCACGCCATCCAATTCGAGTGCGTCCACCATGAGACCTTGGCGTAGTATCGATGCATTCACCGTCCTGTTTATGCCAGTTCTCGCCACGGACAATATGAGGCGCCTGAGCAGGCAAGCCCTGTCTGCACATCTGGAGGCACTGGTGCCAAACGCAATCAAAGGCGTCAGACTGAACACGCGCAAGAATGTTTTAGCCATTGACGTAAAGCACGCGGCTGTGGTGGACATATTGCGCAACGTCACAAAGCTCAATGGCACGGCAGTCCGCTCTCACATACCACTCGGCAAAAAAGTCATCGCTGGAGTAATTTATGATGTTGACGAGACCATTGTCAGCACAGACTTGTCAATCCTGGTCAAGCACGCTACAGAAGGTACCATCATAACAAGTGTTTTTTCGCCTCGGCACTTCACGTTGCGTGAAGAACGAAAACGCGATACTCAGCTCAGATTTAGCGGAGGCCAGAAAGGAATTAGCAATGATTAAAGCCGCCGTTACAGCAGCGAGACCAGACGGGGACCAAAATGGTGCTAATGGCCAGAAGCGCCGAGCTGTAGGTGATGTTCCCGAGGTAAACGTGACTGAAAGTTTTAACCAAATCAAAGAACCCTTGAAGCAGATTTCTTCGACGCTTCAACAAATCACCAAAGACATAGGGATTGTCAAGGCAGAGAATCGTTTTATTGATTCTCGCCTAGGGGATCTTGAATGTAGGACGGGCCTCCTAGAGTCTCTGGCGCTCTCGACAGAATTATCACAGTTAATATCAGACCCCACCGTTGTGGCAGAGCTTGTACAAAAGCAGATACCGCCCCTAAGGGCGATCCGAAGGCTCAGTCTTCTGTAAATCAAATTGATAATTATGGCTGCGTTATCTAACACGAACTTTCGTGTCTGGCATTGAAACTGCTACGGATTTAAAAATAAAGCAGTGTTAGCTCAATACGTTTTACCGTGTGCATCAAAACCACAAGTATATTTGTTACAAGAGACGCTCACGTCCGCCACCACGTTTAGTGGTTTCGATTTCTGTGAACGTGTAAAGAACAGTGGCAGAGTCACTGATGACATACCGACACTTTGGGGAAAGTACGGCTTGTGCAATAGCCACCTCTTCCGCGATTTCTGAATTATCAGAGCGTATGGAGCACGCGCTTACGCATTAGCGGTCGGTGTTTATGACTGCCGCAACGTAGGATTTGCGACTAGGGTACTCCACTGCGTCTACGAACAACGCCTCCTTGTCTCTGCCGTAGGCTTTATGTAGAGTTCCAGCACGGCTTTCTCTTCTGCCCTGGTTAAGTTTGGGGTGCATGTTTTTGGGCAGATTGGGGACCTGGATCTTTTCCCTGATCACCTTTGAAGCCGACACTTTACTTCCTTCCTGGCTATGGTAATTTATCTCCAACTTGTCAAGGATACTCAGTTTTGTGCGCGTGCTGGCTAGTCTTTCCAACTGGGCAATCTGTTGCGCTTCTATCAGCTCCTCCAAAGTGTTATGTAGGCCCAGTTGAAACAGTTATTCATTGCTGGTGCTATCTGGAAGGCCTAAAGCTTGTTTGTACGCCTTTCGTATGAGTGCATCGATCTTGAGTTTTTTGACTCTATACCAGTTTTGATATGTCGCTACATATATATTATGACTTATGGCGAATGAATAAATAAGCCTGATGACGTTAGCCTCTTTCATGCCTTGGTGTTTGTTTGCGACTCTCTTGATTAGCGGTATTGCGTTGGTGACTTTGGTTACTAACCTCTTGACTGTTTTGCCGTTTGTACCCTTACTCGATGATGAGACCAAGGACTCTCATTGGTTGCACTATAAGAATAGTTCTGTCATTTTGGTGTGAATTTGGATCTCTTCGTAAACACGGTCTCCGTTGTATCCCTTGGGTGGTCTCCCTTGAAGCGTGGGGTGATAGAGGAGGAGTTCGGATTTATCTGGCGAGCGCTCGAGGTCAGTACCTTCAAGATACTCCTCAATAGCGGTGACGGCCTCCTGTAGTTTCTGCTCTATCTCTACGTTACCACCTTCACACGCCCAGATGGTGATATCATCTGCATATATTGAATGATGTATTCCGTATATTGAGTTCAGCCACGCCGGAAGTCCTATCATTATGAGATTAAACAGCATTGGCGATATGACCGAACACTGCGGGGTACCAGCCCTGCCCATGAGCCTTTTCTCAGATATCAGTTCTCCCATTACGATGGATGCGGTTCTGTCTGTTAGGAAGTCTTTGATATAGTTAAACGCTCTCGATCCTAAGCTTAATTGCCAGATCTGGTGTAATATTGCCGTATGCGATGCTTTGTCGAAGGCTTCTGTAAAGTCTAATCCTTAGATCGCCCAGGTAGCTCTTGTTTTGTTGTTTAGAATCTGCTGCTTAAATTGCAGCATGGCTTCTTGCGTGGAGAGCCGTGTGCGGAACCCCAACATGTAATCTGGGTAGATTTTGTTCTCCTCAAGATAGGTGTTGACTCTGTTTAGAAAAGCGTGTCCCGTCAGCTTCCTAGTAAAAGGCGTTGGTGATATGGGGCGTAAACTCGATATATTGGGGGGTTTTCCGGGTTTGGGGTTGAGGATTACTTTAGCTTTTTTCCACTGTTTCGGAATAATTCCCTTGGTCCAGCACTCGTTAATATATTGCGTGATGTTGTTGGCTTAGCAAGCTAACGCGCTAAGTTCACGTTCGCGAGCATATTGTGTGATATTCTCTATGACTTGGTCGTCAAGGACGCGGCGTTTCAGCGCGCGCGTGAGACGCATGTCACGTCGGCTCCGTCGGAAATCGACAAATGCTGTGAACTTTTGGCAAATATCCATCAGAAACTGGTTTCAGCGTTTCTGCGAAGCCATCAGGAACCTCCGGATACCTATTTTATCCAGGTAGGCCCATTTTCCGCCAATCTACGACTCGTTGAACACCACGCGACACGCGAGCCCAGCTAAGCCTAACGACGACGAGGCTTACGCCCGGGCTCCCCAGCCATGGCAGCGTCCACGAAGACAGGCTACGACCCCAGCACGATGCATTGGGTTGACATCGAGGTGGCAGAAACACGGGAAGACCCTATACCAGGTGAAGACGAATATCTTTAGATCATGGTTCGCCAACTGCAAGAGAAGCTCGCTAAAATGAAGCCCCGAGGCTCGACGGCCGCCGCCCAGCCACAGGCTCGAAAAACAGGATCAACACCCGCAACTTGCGTTGAGTCCCCGCGGAAGCTGGCGACGTGGAAGCCAACACACAGGCCTCGAATCCGGTCGGACGAGTTGGTTATTGTGCTTAAACCAAAAATAACCATGGATCTGCACGCTGCGTTCGGCCCAGGCGGGATTGGCACAGCAGTGCAACGCTTCACCGGCAGCACCACGAACGCTGGTATCTCCGTGTGGCCGGTGTGGGACCAAAACATCGTTGTTGTAGGTGTGAAAACGGAAATCCTGGCCTCGAAGCTCATCAGGGACATCACGCTGACGATCGGGGACCGCCAGGTACCATTTCAAGGACATTTCAAATCAGCCGGAGAAACCTGCAAGGGTGTCGTCACCGTCCTAGACAATGAAACTTCGGAATCCCTTCGACGCAAGCTCGAGTGGATCGACGGCGAAATTTTGTATGTGCGGAAACTCGGAACATCCAATGTTGCAGTGGTGACCTTCAAAGGACGCCGCGTTCCAAGATTTATTCACTACTGCTGTGAACACGTGCCAGTGCGCTACTACAAGAAAACGGTTCCGGCATGTTACCGGTGTGGAACGGTGGGTCACAGACCGGATGCGTGCCCCAATCTGGACAATCAGCGGTGCATTCACTGTGGTGCGAAGGTGGAACTCACTCTGGAGGGCCCAGTGAAGCACGACTGTCAGCCCGAGTGCCTTATATGCGGTGAAAACCATTTCACCGGCTCCGCGCAGTGCATCGGAAAATTCCGGAAGGCATCGAAGCCCGCTCTAACACAGCGGCAACATGGACTGAAAAACAAGCAAGAAGAGCCCTCAGCAGCTCTCAGGACTGACGAAAAAGTGAAGCCCATGCATAACAAGCCCAAGCCGATCAAAGCCCCAGCCGGACAGAAGTCGAGGCCGTCTACCTTCGGCGCCGAAGATTTTTTGTCACTGGCAAACTCGCTCAAACAGGTGAGCAATTGGGTAGGGGTCTCCTCTCAGTCTCCCACCACCACCACTGCCTCCCCCTCCAATCCTGAAATTTTAAAACAATTGGAAACCATGAAAAAACGCATTTAAACTCTGGAACGCGAAAATCAGGTGCTGAAGGCGTCGCAGACTGCTACACCTCCACCACCATCGGAACCGGTGGCTATGGAGGAGGAAGAAACTTTATTCAGAGAAAAAAAAATTTTAAATGCAGGCACTTTGGTCGGGCCCTCAGTCCAGGGCTCCGCTGGCACGAGCGGCTCGCTGGACCTGGTCAAGCAAAGCTATTTGGCTCTGCTTGTCCTCGTCCGCAAGCCATGCCTCCCACTGCCTGTGAAACATGTGTGGTTGCTTCGTGATGTGTGGGCTGTCGATGTGTGTGGGCCTCTGGGTGCACTCCCATGTTATGTGGCTGAGTGTTGTACTTGTGAACACCACGGACAGGTGTCTTTATATCTTGCGGGATATATTCTACTTAGATGGTACAAATTGGGAAAGCTATTGGTTTGTATGCGTCTCCAATCCCTGCTTTGCTGGCTATCCAAGTCCTTATGTGGAAGCCCATATTCCTTTCGTTGCTTCCTTTCTTGGAGGAGGATGTCACGCGAATTGGAAAGAGGTTCAACGTCGTGGCCTGCCGTCGCTCGGTTGGTGATGCCTCGAGCTATACGGTCTGCCACGACGTTCCCCTCCAAACCTTCTTGAGCAGGACACCATATAATGTGATGGTCTCCTGTTATGGGTTTATTTAAAAATTTATACGCTATTTTAGGTAGCGTTCCTCGGAGAAACATTCGGCATGCCGCCTGTGAATCGGAGAGCACAACCACTGATTCTCCCCTGATTTCTGCGTTGGATATGGCTATGGCTATTGCTGCCGCCTCTGCCACTCGTGTGAAACAAGTTTTAACCGACGCTATTGTGGTGTGATTTTGTGCTACAATTGCCACTACATGTGACCCTCTGCTCGCTTTACTTACGTCTGTAAAGACGGCTTCTGAGCTATTCTGAAATGCTTTGCGTAAGGAGTCTGCTCTCGCTTTCCTCCTTCCTGCGTGATACGTCGGATGCATATTTCTGGGAATAGGCGCCACAGTTAAATGTGTGCGTTTTTCCGCATCTATTAGCACCGTTTCCTCGTCACAATATAACGGTCGCAATGTATATCCCATCTTTTCCAGAATTCTTCTCCCATGATAGCTTGAATTGAGCCTTTCCTTTTGAGATAAAAGCACCGCATTCGCATACTCCTCAAAGGTATTGTATATGCCCAGTTTCGTTACCCTCTCGGTTTTGGCATTTTCCGGAATCCCCAATGCTGCTTTGAATGCTTTCCTTATTATTGTGTTTATTTGCTTTGTCTCCTGGTTTGTCATTGTCTGGTACGGTAGCGCGTACGTAACTCGGCTGATCACAAATGCATGAACGAGTGCAATGGTTTCTTTCTCCTCTAGTCCCATTTCGCTATTTGCTATCCGCCTGATCATCCGGGCCACATTCGCCGTGGTTCCCCGTAGCCTTTGTAGTGTGTGTGACGTTCCCGAATTTCCTTCTATCCACATGCCAAGCACGCGTATTACATCTGCCTCCCTGATTTGTCTCCCATCCAGCAGTACTGCTACCGGTATTAAGTTCCTTTTCTTTGCGTATCTTGCCCTAATTCTAACTATTTCAGATTTTTCCGGCGAGCATTGCATTCCTGCAGCTGTCACGAAAGCTTGTATTTTATCTACTGCCTCCTGGAGGGCGTTTTCTTTGTCCGCATAAGAGCCACCCTTTGTCCATAAGGTGACATCGTCTGCGTAAAGAGCTGCTCCTAGACCTTTTATATTTTCCAGCTCACATGCGTGCTTTCTCAGGCCGATATTAAATAGTATCGGGGATAGCATGTCTCCCTGGGGGGTGCCTCTATTTGGGTAGTCGAAGGTTTTAGATGTAACCGAGCCTAAAGAAATGGTAGCTTTCCTGCTTGTCAGAAATGACCGGACATACTCATATATTCGTTGGCCGCAGTTAATCGATTCGAGGCCTTCCATTATCACCTTGTGTGATATTGTATCGAATGCTTTCTTGATATCTAGTGCTAGTACGAATTCGTCGCTTGAAGCTCTGTTTGGGTTCATGACGTCATTTTGCAACAGCAGGAAAACATCCTGGACCGATACATGTGGTCGGAAACCGAACATATTCACCGGTAGCAGACCCTCTCTCTCTACATAGTCTGTCAATCTAGTCAATATTGTTTTTTCAAAAAGCTTACCCAAGCATGAGGTAAGGGAGATTGGTCGGAGGTTCTTAATATCTCTTGGTTTCCCTGGTTTTGGTATTAACATGATGTTTGAGTCCTTCCATTCTACTGGAAGGTTTCCCCCATCTACCCATACCTTTTCATTAAATAAATCCGTGATTCGTCGAAGGGCCGCATCACTCAAATTTCTAAGCATAGAGTTTGTTATTTTGTCTCGTCCTGGGGCGGTATTCTTTTTGAAAGACTGGGCCGCCACATAAACCTCTTCAAATGTTAAGGGAGCATCTAACTCTGGTTGTTCTTTTCCTGCATATTTGCCATGTACCACTTCACATGCGTCTTGTCCGACATATAATTTCTTGACTTCGTAGATAAGTGCGTCATCGTTACCTTTGAATTCATTCTCCAGAATTCTTAAAGCCCTGTTCGTCATTGTTTTTGTTGCCCCTGGATCGATCATACTCCTCAGGATGTGCCAGGTCTTTTTGGTTCCTAACGTCCCTCTAAGTGAGTTACTAAATTGCCTCCAGTTACTGTTATTTAGTTGACGTGCGTAGTCATTGGCTTCCTGTGACAACTGAGCTATCCTTATCTTCAATTTGCGATTAAGCTTTTGCTTCCGCCATCGCTTTGTGAGGCTTCTCCGCGCGTCCCACAAATGTAGCAGGTGCTTGTCGACTGCTGGGATTTCCACGCTTGTTTCTATTTCCTTTGTCACTTTCCTGTGTGCCTCCTTTATCTGTGTCACCCAGTTACCTAGATCTATTATTTCCCCTTGGTCTCCTACGTTCTCCCTGAATTTGTTCCAATCAGATATTGTCGCTTTCCCCATTCTTATTGTCGTGGCGGCATTAATAGTTATTCCGAGAATGTAGTGGTCACTTCCCAAGTTTTCTCCGAGGTGCGCCCATGAGACGTTTCCTTCAGAATTTGTAAACGTTAAGTCCGGTGACGTGTCTTTTGTTAAGCTATTCCCGACCCGTGTTGGTAGGTCTGGTTGTGTAAGTTGGCAGAGATCATACCGTTCAACAAGGTCTACAAGGAGTTTGCCCTTAGGGCTGTCCTGCCTATATCCCCAATTTCTGTGTGGCGCATTAAAATCCCCCATGATAACTAACCTGTCTTTCTCTTTCAATAAACCCATCGCATGTGCTATAATGTTCTCAAAGTCGGCTCGTCTCTCCTTAGGTGGGCTATATATATTGACCCCCACTGTTTTTGGTCCTCCACGTTTTTTGGGCCACACTGTTATTATCTGGTGTTGCAGTGCCTCATTGCTCCCGTAGCTGACACTCAATGCTATATCTTTTTTGGTAAATGTCGCCACTTGTGGGTACTTTGGGTTAACATGTCTTATGTACCCTCTCAGATTTATCTGAAATTTGCCTACTTCCTGAAGGCAGATTATATCAGGAGGGATTGGAGATGCTCCAATAAATTGTTTGAAATTTTCAAGCTTTGTTCTCAATGAGCAGCAGTTCCACTGCCATATTTTCGTTTGCTCGGTCTTTTTATTGTTACGGTGTTTAGCCACGATTGGTATTCCCGGAATCTGTTATTCCACTTTCTTTAGGTTGTCTGGTGGGGGCACCCGGGCTCTGACAAGATCTCTTGCGAGGATTCTGCGCCTGACTCAAGTCGCTTATGGTGCGTTCCATCTGGCCTAGTTTGGCAAAAACAAGTTGAATTTGTTGAACTAGGAACGCTATCGGCGGTGTTTGTGGTGGTTGCGTTTCCACGGGCTGTGCAACGGGCTGCGAGACAACAGGTGTGCTCGCCGGGCTTTGTGTGTTGCTCGACTGGTTTAGTAGTGACTCCAGGCGCGCCATTCGAGACTTAACCTCCTGTAGTTCTGTTCTAAGTTGTCTGTTTTCAGCTACTACCCGCTTGTATTCTGGGTGTTCTGTGATCGTTGGTGTAACGGGTTTATGTTTGGTAGTGGGAGATACGGCTTGCGCATAGCTTACCGCGTCCGCCTGTGGGTTGCTATGTGCAGGACACGCCCCCGGTGGCTTGCTTCTCGGAAGGGCTTTCGCGTTCGGATTGTCCTGGGAGATTGCTCTCGGCGTCGAAGTCGACTTTGGATGCCGCTGTCCTGGTTGTCCTGTCTCCACGGCACGGTTTTTCGACGGCGTGCGGGTTCTGGAACGGCTCTTTCGGGTCCTGCCTCGTCCGTACTCCCATTCTGATTCCTCTTCCTCCGACTGAAACCAGCGAGGGGCTGGCTTGTGTGGTTTTTTGGTGGTTTCACTGCTTGCTTGCGAATAGGCTTGAGGCGTTTCAGACAACTGCGGTCTCCAGTGATATGGTTTCCCGTGCAAATTGCGCATGTCGGAGTGCAATTATGGTTTACTTCGGGGTTGCGCATTCCACAGGTATGGCACACGGGTGAGTCTGGCTGCGGACACACGTCGGTGCGGTGGCCAACCTCCCCACACGCTCGGCAGAATTGGACGGTGTTACGAAAAGGAATACACTCCTTCTCACCTCCTCTGTAGTAAACATATCTTGGTAGAATGTCCCCGAAGAAAGTCAAGACGGCACTCTGAGAGTCTCCCAACATTCGAGCGTCGACCAGCGTCACGCTCTGGGTGCGAAAACGGATGCTCGCTTTGATGGTCTCAGACGGGGTGTGCGGCTCTATACCGTGAATAACACCTTTTTTGGTTCCTTCACCTGCAGTAACGTAGACGTTGACCCGGTGTGGTCTTCCGTTGATATTCAAAGACGTGACGCCTCTCATCGCCATCGCGACGGTCGTGTCTGGAGTCGACGCTAGCGCAATGTTGGACCCCGGTCGGATGCGGAGAATAATCTGATCCCACCTGACTTTTCCTTGGCAAGCCTCCACTATAGCGTCGGAGATCGCTTGGGTGGTCACATTCTTCAGAGGCAGTCCGTGGTGAGGTCGGAAGACTACTTTCAGATCGTCCTTGGGTAGTGCTGGGGGCCTCCGTCTTGTAGGTCGACCCCGGCGCTTTGGCTGGTTGTCCGTCGTAGGTCTGCTGCCTGCGGAGAAGTCCCCTCCTTGTTGAAATTTCCGCTCCTTCGCCTGTTTCTTCTTCGCTCTGAACGATTGGGATATTTACCATCCCTCCTCTGTGCGGTCGGTCTCCGTTGGGGCGGAAAAATCTGCGTCGGCGTGCGTGGACGCCGCGTTGCAGTTCCCAGGCAGTGCTGCTTCATCCCGGTTTTGCGCGGCAAAGTCCATGACTTCTTCACCCAAACCTGGTTCGGATTGTCGTACGGACGCTGTTTGCGACTCCCCAGTCGAGTCCATAGCCGTCAGCAACCGCGGCAACGCCGTGGTTGCCGTCTTCGGGCGAGTGTCTCCCGGTGTCGTCGCCGCCGCTCCTCTACTGGACGCTAGAGGTAGCGAAGGCTCTACATGGGCGAACAAAGAAGTGGCCGTAAAAACAAGAAAAATGGTCCGATTTCAGTGAAACTGGAGTCCACCGATACCGGAGCATCTCCCCTACACGCCTGTGGCAATTTCTGGACGATTCAAGGATTGAACCATACAGAAACGACAAGAACATACGGAGCTCGATGTGCACGCGTCTGCACTCATCGGCATCCCAGCAGCGTCTCTCGGTGGCTATGCACACCTCCGACTGCTCGGACGATGAGCAGGACACTCGGTCAGACGTATCGGGTAACACTAGTGTGTCTAAAACTGTAGTAGGTGCTTCGAACGACATAGAAGGTCGACTAAGCAGACTAGAGGCTAAGCTTGAGGAGCAGAGCAAAATGATCCTAGAACAAACCAAGCTTACAGTACAAGACATTATTCCGCAGCAGCTGAACCTATCAGTTCAAGCCGCTATGCAAGACCTCAAGCAACGCGTTTTGTCAATTCTCACAGCCAGTGTACTACAAACCATTCAAAATTGGCTCACACCCCAATTGGATGAACTCAAAACTAGCAATAAGACAACAGAACAACCCCGACGCGAAATTGTTTATCGTAACCTGGCAAATTCTGAATCCGAGAGCAACATAGCCCTGTCGTTAACAAACCAAACTGAGTCCCCCACGCCTCTCCAGGCTCCCACGCTGGCTGCAGTGGCGAAAATGACACCTCCTCAATAATAAATTCATGATGGCAGACAATTCTAAACATAATAATAAAAGCTCCAAACAACAGCAACTCGATATTTTCCAGTGGAACTGCAGGGGGTTTAAAGTTAGGAAAAAGAGGGCCACTCTTAACCTTTTCCTGCAGAATCAACATTTTACCCCTGCAGTTTTGGCGCTACAAGAAACCGGCTTACAGGCGAAATTGCCTGGTTACAACGCATTCTAGGGAAGTGCGTCCACCTGTGTTCTCGTACACAAGGAGTATACCGCTTGTCAGATAGACCTTGATCTGTCAGAGGTGCATGAATACACAATGGTCAAAGTCCTCCCCAATAAAAGACGAGATCCTAGCTTGTACATTCTAAACGTATACAGTTCTCCAAAATCTAGGCAATGTGTCTTCAGCGAAATGTTTCATAAAGCGATTAAGGAAGCAGATAAGAACCCACTGGTGATTTTGGGCGACTTTAACGCCCCCAGCTATCATTGGGGTTACGCCCGCGAAGTCCCCAAGGGACGGAAATTGGCAGAACTCATATCCACTCTTTGTCTATCGCTTCTCACAGATCCAATGAAGCCCACTAGAATCGGGAATTCTGTAAACCAAGATACTTGCCCGGATCTATCACTGCCTAAGAACATTTCCTACGCAACAAGGGAAAACTTAGAAGAAACGCTCGGCTGTGATCACTGTCTCCTCAGAATCACACTTTCCGGCAACATAGGCCGTAGAACATGGAGCCAAGCTAAGCTGACAGATTGGACAGCCTTCCGCTCACAGGTGATCCCCTCTGTGCCAGGGGTGGGAGGATATACGGGATGGGCAAAACAGCTCTTTGCAGCCAATTCCAAGGGTATTAAAACTATAAAGACAACGGAAGACACCCCCGCCGTCGATAAGTACCTGCTCCACCTTTGGGACGCCCGCAGAAGCTTAACTAAACGTTGGCGGAAAAACAAATTCAACCGCAAGCTTAAACTTATAGAATAGCCAAGTAGAGTAAGCAAGCGGATGAATATGCTGCACAACTGAACGAATCCAATTGGATAGAACGGTGCAATGTTATAGCTAAAGAAATGAATACAAGGAAAGCACGGCGCCTTTTTCGAACTCTCGTGGACCCCGCCCAAACCCGTGGAGAAGCGCAAAAGCAGCTCCGTCGAGCCCTGCACAGTTTTCAGGGAACCAACTCCCAGCTGGCTGATGATTTGTGTGCTAGATACCTATGTCGCTCCATGGATCCCAATAAGGACGCATATGAATACGCTGGTAGAGAAAACAGTCAGCTCGATGCCCCTTTTGAAATGTGCGATCTGAAAGCAGCACTGAAAAAAATGCGCAAGGGCACTGCCCCGGGCCGAGACCTGATCACGGTAAAACTGTTAGCAAATCTATCAGACGATTCTTATCGGCATCTATTGCAGTACATTAACGCGATCTGGGATGGCCAACCACTGCCAACTGAATGGAAAACAGCAGTTGTCACATTCATCCCCAAACCAGGCAAGCAAATCAGCACGGACAACCTCAGACCTATATCATTAACTTCATGTGCCGGCAAATTGATGGAAACAATGGTTATAGACCGTCTAGCCACGTACCTCGAGAGCAAGAGGCATTTCGCAAGTTCCATGTTTGGCTTTAGGCCACACCTGTCTGCGCAAGATAACCTTTTGCAACTAAAACGAGACATTATCCAACCCATTCCCTCGACGCACAACGACAGAGCAATCCTTGCACTAGACCTTAAAAGGTGCATTCGACAACGTTAAACAGGAAAGCATCCTCGAAAACTTGAGTAGTGTCCATTGTGGTAAGAAAATATTTGCCTACATCAGAGACTTCCTCTCTGAGAGACTGGCGTTCATTCGCATAGATGACGAGGAACATGGCCCATTCAAAATGGGGACGCGGGGAACCCCGCAAGGAGCTGTCCTGTCTCCGCTGCTATTCAACATTGCCATGATGAAGCTCCCGCAAGCATTGGCAGTAGTGGAAGGAATATATCATGCAATATACGCCGATGACATAACAATCTGGACGAATCCGGGCAGTTTAGGAGAAATTGAAGACCGCCTGCAGCAGGCCGCCTCCATTGTGGAGGACTATGTGGCCCAGTGTGGGTTGCAGTGCGCTCCATCCAAATATGAATTCCTGCATATCAGAGAAAACATTAAAGATAGGACGACCCTGAACTTGATGATATCAGGATCAACAATACGAGAGGTTTCAGAACTACGAATCCTTGGCCTTCTGATTCACAACAAAACAAAAGCAGCACCACGCTAGACAAACTACGGAAAATTGGAGAACAGGTAGGGCACATGATCCGCCGAGTGTCAAACAAGCGCGGGAGGCTACAAGGAAGGGACGCGATTCGGCTCGCCAGTGCTTTTGTAACGAGCAGGATTCTATATTCAATACCGTACTTACGAATGACTAAACACGAAGAGAACAGAGTCGATGCTATTCTTTTGAAAGTACTTAAGCGCGCACTTGATTTACACATCAGCACTTCCAATCAGAAACTCTCTGCATTGGGAGTCTTTAACTCTATACAAGAGCTCCAAGAAGCCTACCTCACAAATCAATATACGCGTCTTACGCAGACGCCCCCCGGGCGGCGCCTACTGGACCGCCTCTTGATCCGGCATGAATGAGAAATAGAAAACGCGGAGCGTATTACTGAACTTTGGAGAACAAAACTCTGGGTGTCCCCGCATCCCCGCAATATGACCAGGGAGGCGCACCAGGGTAGAAGGCAAGCGCGCGCTGAGGCACTTGAACAACGGCTTGGCTCCCGTAAAGGGGTCTATTACGTCGATGTGGCCGGGCCGTCACCTAGGGGATACTACACGGCGGCGGTAATACCTCAAGGAATGCAGGTTAACGGCCTCACTTTCAAAGCCACAAGCTCAAGTAAGGTGGAGGAGGTGGCCATTGCACTGGCAGTATCCCATCCAAACTCAAAACAAATAGTTACAGACTCTCGAAGAGCCTGCGAGAGCTCTCTTACAGAAGAAATCTCTCCATTGGCTAATAGACTTTCAAAATTCAGCATCAGGAACCGCGATCCTACCCGAAAACGTCTTATATGGACTCCGGGACATCAGGGTCTACAGGGTAACGAGGCTGCACATGCAGCGGCCCGCGTGCTTACTTCCCGGGAAACTCCCCGTTCCCCTGTAGACCTGAACGTCCCACACCTTTAACACGGTTTCGAGAAATCAAAGAATACTACATTGAGCAACGCCGCTTGTATCACGCACCAGCGAAGGGACTCTCGAAAACAGACATCCTGCGGCGCCTACAGACAAATACGCTGCTCTGTCCAGCCATACTAAAATATTACGACCCAAAAACAAGTGGGCAGTGCCAGTACTGTGGGGAAGTGGCCAACACTTACCATATGGTCTGGGCCTGCCAAATGAACCCAAAATTAACCCCCTTTCTCAACCCCACCAAAAAGGTCTGGGAGACGACCCTACTCAATAGCTCCACACAAGAGGAACAGCGAACTCTAGTCCAGTGGGCTCGGGTGGCGGCCTCGACTAATGACGTCCAGGAGTATGGATGTCAACCAGCCCGGTGTGGATAAGGGCTATCTGGCACAGCCAGCATCAATAAAGGTTTTTTCCTCCTCCTCCTGGTCGTCAAAGTTTCGTAGTGTTCTGTTGTTGATCGCTTCTGGTCCCGGTGCAGATTTGGTGTTTAGATTCTGTAGCACAGCTCTGATTTAAGCCACGGTAAACTCCTCATCTAAGAACTTGTTAGGGCCTTCAGAATATGGTCCGTGCTCTATGACGGGCATGGCGGGACTGTAAGTGTTACTAGCCCCAGCGATAAAGTCCTTCTCACCGCCATTATACCGGTGCACCAGTTTACGCAAGGTTTGCTTGTGTGCTTATTTGGTGTTATCTGGGTCTAGAGGTGTTTGAATATACGCCATGTCTGGCCAGCTCTCATTTGGCCATCGAGACTATTACAAACTTGGTCCCATTGCTGTTTGCTTAGCTGCTTACAATGTTCTTCGAACTGTTTTTTCAACTTGGCTATGCGCTTGCGCAAGGGTCTGTTGGGAATCTGTCCCCGCCATCTAATCTGCAGTGACTGCTTGGCCTCCCACATGTGTGCGAGACGGCTGTCAATCTGCTCTAGGGGTGCACTTGAAGTGATAGTTCACATTGCCTCGCTGACGTCGTTATCGACATCTCTGATCCAATCTTCAATATTGCTGATAGGGTCTTCTTTTTTCGCGTTTCTGACTTTCCGAAACTTATCCCAGTCGGTCCATCTAATCTGTCTCTGAATTTCAGCGGGAGCCATGGCATCTATTCTTATTTCTAATATGCGATTATCACTCCCCAGATCATCGAATGTGTTTTTTTTTTCATTGAGCGGTGCCCACGTTACGAACAAACGTTAAGTCTGGAGTGGTGTCTCTCGCAAGCCCCGTTCTCATACGCGTATAGAGGAGTCGTGGTCGGTGATGAGAGTTAAGCCTGCTTCTTGAATATCCTGCCAGAGCGTTTTTCCTTTGGCTCTTGTGTATCTTTATCCCCAAGCAATGTGTGGAGCGTTAAAGACTTCACCTATGACGTGTGGATTGGGTCCCACTATATCTACGGTCTTCTTGAAGAGAAGAAGGAAGCGTTGTCGTATGTGTGTGGGATTGCTGTACAAATTCAGAATAAATGTGCTCAGAGATTTTTTTCTTGTAGGGGCAAGTTGTACGAGTACAAGCTCAATTTCTGTGATGCGGGTGTCTTGGCAGATTGATACGAGTCCGTTCCTTAGTAGGGTGGTTAGTGTTCTAATAAACCCTGTTGTGGGGCCGATCGCCTGATATCCCGGTAGCTTAGCTAAACCATGGGTTTCCTGCAAAATTAGAACATCGTGTTTGATTCTGTCTCTAATTGGTATTGTTGCAGGACTGCTGTCTTCTCCTCATAGCTCCTGCAATTCCACTGCCAAATAATTGGGTGTATTTTTCTGGCCTTCCCTATTTTGAGTTGGTTATCAAAGAGGGAGGAAGGTGAAAGGAGGCAGGCCTCAAAAAATTAGTTCATATAGCCGCTGATGTGGTGCCCAGAGTTAAGCGTGAATTGCCTTCAGTGCTCATCGAAAGGTTGGTAGCTGGAAGTACCGGAGGTATCCTAGGGTTGAGATTACCTACCTTAGCTTTGAGTTTATTTAGTCTATTCATGATCATGAATATTGCAAGCGAGAGGTTGTTGGTTATCTCTGCCTGTTCCTTAATTGATTTCTGTATTTGAGGCAATGTTTGATAAATGTTTGAGGTTTGCGCCGTAGTTTTGTCATTAGAACCCTGAGCTTTTCTTTTAAGAGGTGGCGGGGTACTGTCCTTGTCCATTCGGCTATCTGGTATTTCTTCTAGGCGCTGTTAGGCCGCGGAACGCATTTGACTAGAAGTTCTATCTGTGCAGTTTTAAGATTTTGAATTTCCCGAGTAAGCTGTGATATCAATTCTCTAAGCTCAGTGTTTTCTTTTTGCAGCTCGGCTGTATCACTGACATCATGCGCAGTCTCCCCCGAAGGCTCAGGGTGCGTCCCTTTAGCAGCGCTTGACCAGCTCATCATGAATTCTTGGTTCCCTTGATGGCCATTGCCACCCTTTGGCTTAGACCTGGATCTGGAACGGGATGGAGAGCGCTTTCTCAGTCCCGGAGACTAAGAGGTGTGGCCGCGTTGCGTTGTGCACGACTAGGATCTTGATCTGGACCGAGGCGTTGCCCTCGTCCGAACTTCGGACCTCCCGCGTTCGGTTGGCTTGGTGGTAGGGGGGGGGGGTAGTTCTCGTACGTCTCTTGAAGTGTTCGGAACCACTGGCGTTTTTTAACGATGTATGGTGTCTTGAACTTGACCTTGCAGAGTTTGTCGGCCATGGAATGATCCTTGCCTCACAGCTGACAACCTGGCTGGCAGTTCTTGTCCTCTATCAGATCAGGCGTTCGACAACCGGCACATAACTTGTCGTTTGGCCTCCAACACACGTCGCTCCTGTGCCCAAGTCTGTTGCACTGTTTGCAAAAGTCAACTTGTTTCCTGTATAGTGAACAGCGTGTGAGCACTCTTCTGTACATGACGTGCGTCGCGACTCTGCTGCTGTCAAAAAGGACTATCGCTGTCGTGGTGTTGGCAAGATGTTTGGCTGCGATCTCCGTAGGATTTCGGGCAGTAATAATTACTGCGGTGATGTCTCGTGGGATTTCGTTCAAGGGAACTCTTTTGATTACACCTTTGGCAGTGAGTTCCGGCGCCGTCTAGTAGGCTCCCACCCCATACAACTTGTCCTTGTGACAAGTTGTATGGGGTGGGAGCACATCAAGCCATCTTGTCGTTGGCTTTGCTGTGCTTGATACCTTGGTATTTGTCTGCATAGTCTTGGTTTCGGGTGCTGACGACCAAGATGTTATGAAAATTATTCGGACAAATCGTGCCTGTTTCTCTTTCTTCATAAGGAATCTCGGCTGCTTTATACACAGCTTTGTCTAGCTCCGTTAAGCTGAGCTTGGATAGCCGCAATCCTCCTCTTGGTCTTATAATTATATTGTAGTCGCCTGTCGGCACCCTTGGCATTTTGCTGGCTCTGGTTATCCGGGATATCAGATTTGCACCGCGCGTTCTAGACGTTCGGGTAGAGCTAGGGCTACCACGGCGTTGCTGGCTACCTTCTTTAGCACGTTTCCTGTCTCGATCTTCTGTTCATCCGTTGCCTGTGTCATCTTCCCGTTGGGTTACTTCGTCTTCCCGTTCGATGACGTCTTCATTCTGCTGCGGTACCTCCATAATAAATGATTACGGCCTGTATGGAGTGAACGCCGAGGCCTGGCTATCGTGAGGCCGCCCCAGTCAACGCGGAGCCGGTCGTAGGAATAATGGACGCTTCGTGGCGGCAGCAGGTTTTCGGTCGTAAAATCTCGAAACATGATCACCTACCTTAGAATATGTTCTCTTCAGATTCTCGCTGACAAGAAGAATCAGATGGTATATAAATCAGAGTGGTGCCTGGTTGTATTCACTGCGAAATCATTCTATGAGAACGGATCCGACGTGAAGAGCAGCCATTCACCTCGGCGACCGCAGCGACCTCTCCGACGGTGGCAGAGGCGTCGTTACTTTTGTCAAAAATGGCATCACAGTCATTGATCAACGAAAACTTAGATAAGTGCTCTAATGCCCAATATATCTGCACAGAACTTTACCGAAAAAACGTATGTGCAGAGGATTCCTTATCCTCAACGTATACAGTCTGCCAAAACGACAAGACGAGTGTTTCTACAGCCTCATAGGTAAAAGAGTAAAAATGGCTACCGACGCCGGCAGACCTCTCCTAGTAGCCGGCGACTCTAACGCGCCTCACTCCACGTCACGTGGGTCTACGTTAGAGACTCACCCAAAGCGGCTTAATTATGCAAGGCTATACAGAACTTCAATTTCACGCTGCTAACGGACTCCGGCTTCCCCACTCGTTTAGGCGATTCGGTAACGAGACCCTCAACCCCAGATCTCCCTCTGGTTGCTTATGGAGGCAAGTTGTCACGGTGAAACATGGCAGAAGATCTGGGTTCCGACCATCTAATCATTGAAACGACACTGCATGCTCAATGCAAGAGCATCAGAATACAGCGAGTCGTTAATTGGGACCTCTTCTGTTCCACCAGAATAGGCAAAGCCCCGCCTAGTGAGTATGCAGAGTGAATAGAAACCCTCTTTTCTGATGTCTCTGCCTCCACTAAGGAGATAGAAACAGAACAGAATTTTCCAGCCATGGACAGCTACTTAGCGCACGTTTTTGAAGCTAAAATGTCTCTCAAAAAACACTTGCTAAAGAACAAACTGAACAGATCGCTAAGAAAACACATTGCGAAGATCAATGCCGAAATTGAGTCATACTATAAAGTGTTAGAACAAAAACACTGGATCAAGATGTGTGACAAGGTCGAGGGTAGATGAGGGTAGGCGGCAAGTGGAACTTGCCTAACACCTTTTGTAACCTCCTGACAATTCAGTTGCTCAGAAATCGGCCATCGAGAGACTTGCTCACCAGGCACTCTTTTATCGTAGCAAAGATTTGATCATGCAAGATCTAGCTCAAATTCAACTCCCGCTAGATACCACCTAAAGCACGCCACCACCCGGTTACACAGGAAGTGATTCCGCCGAGCTGGACAGCAACATATCGGAATGGGAAGTCAGGTCTGCACTTCACAAACCCAACAGCACCTCGGCGCCAGGCGCTGACCGCGTCACTAACTGCATGCTCAGGAACCTTGACGATGAATCGGTCACTTTTTTGACCTATTTTATTTAACAAACATTGGAAAACTGGATCATATGCGCACGAGTTGAAGCACGCGACGGTCATACTGATACCCGAACCTGGTAAAATATGCACAACAGAAAATCTTGGCCCGATCTCGCTTACATCATGTGTCGGCAAAATTTTCTAACATGTCCTAAACGATAGTGTCTCCAAACAGCGCAATGACTTCTTCCCATCTAACATGGTTGGCTTTCGCCCACATCTTTTAACCCAAGACGCCATTCTTCTCATCAAATCACAGGTCGTCGACGCTTCTACCAGAGACCTTAGAGTCATTTTCGTTCTGGATCTCAAAAAGGCATTCGATGCCATACTCCACGATCACATCCTCGAAGTCATCTCTGAGCTGGGCCTCGGTAGGCGTTTCTTTAACTTAGTAAGGCAGTTCCTGTCAGATAGAACCACCACCATAAAATTAGGGGACATGGAATTAAACAAGCTTCATCTAGCAAACACGGGCACTCCTCAAGGGGCAGTCATCTCGCCGCTTCTTTTTAACATAGGTATGACAGCTCTAGCTAGGAATCTGTATAACAACAATGACATTGGCTCCGCCATCTATGCCGACGACATCACCCTTTGGTCCCGGGTTTGCTCGGTGGGCCACACCGAGAGTACGCCCCAAGAAGTTGTACGCACGGTCGAGAAACACATTTCTTGTATGAAGTATGAACCTCGCGCCATCAGACAAGTCCGAGCTCCTTGTTTAGCGACCCATTCGCATGGGGCAACGCCCAAATGGATGGGTACAAACCCCGAAGATCGACTTGCACTTGTTCACGAAGAGCGGCGCGGAAATCCCCCGCAAAGACACTATACGCATGCATGTTCATCTCTGAGAACGGCAGGAATGCAGCTACGATACAGAAGCTCCAACAGAACACTGCTGCCACTGTTCTTATTCAAAGGATCTCAGGTAGACGATGAAAGATCAAGGGGGACAATCTTCTCCGGCTATTCAAAGCCTTTCTTTTAAGTCATATCAAATACGTTGCCTATATGCACTCTTGGACTACTCCCGAAAAGGCCAAACTAGAAGTCTTGACTCGACAAACAGTCAAAAAGGTTTTGGGCCTCCCTTCTCGAACGAGTACCATAAGCTCGAGGCATTGGGTGTTCATAACAAGCTTGACGAATCAATCGAAGCACAGCGCACTGCCCAGATTTCCAGACTTTTGTGCAATAAAGCCGGCAAGGCGATTCTATTCAGAGCAGGTATCACCTCTCCTTTGACTAAAGAGAGAGCAGTTCCTCTTCCAGACACTGTTAGGTCGAAAATAATGGTTCATCCACGATCATGAAATATGCATCCGATACATAATCAGGGTAGAAGAAGAGCGAGGGCTAAAGCTCTTCTCTCTCATTTAAAGAGCAGAAGCGAAATCGCGCTCTTCGTAGACACATCTCGGTCGGGACCAAATAGCTTTGTGGCCGCAGTGGTAGACATTAGCGGACGCACCGTTAGTGGCGCCTCAGTGACGACCAAGTCCATAGCGGTAGCTGAACAGGTCGCTATCTCGCTAGCGCTGACGACTACAGATACATCCGCTATTTTTTCTGATTCCATTATGGCCGTCAAGTCCTTTGACACCAACCAAATCTCTTTGGCTGTTTACAGAATTCTCGTGAATGACACAGTATTTCCTCACGAGTTGATGTGGTTCCTCGCCCACATGGGTGCCTCCATCTCCGGCGTCATCAACCCCAACTAAATGGCTCACGCTCGCTCGCGAGGGATCCTTATCAGCCCCAGACTAACGAGATCCCCTCATACTGAAGGGGAGGGGAGTGGTGATGGCGCCCATGGGGACCCGTTGACCACATTACGTGAGTCATGTGCGCACTACCGATTAGATAGGAAATCCTTTTTAGATCCGCACAGAGAGCTAACAAGAAGACAGCAGGTAGCCCTCTGACTCCTTCAAGCTAGCTCCTTTCCGTCACCGGCCACAATGGCGCTTTACACGGACATTTCTTTTAACTGCTTGGCATGCCATCAGCTCGCCACCTTCCCTCATTTGATGTGGCGATGCCCCTGCTTGCACGTTTCAACAAGGAGATATCGCGTAAACGAGACACACTTTTAGGGGCGAAGCTCCTTAAGGCGTGGGCTGTGCGTCTCCTGTATGTAGCCACCTCTTGTTTAGTTCTTGCAGTGTTGTCTAGATGGCGGTACCGTTTCCTGTATGTAGCCACCTTTCGTTTAGTACTTGCAGTGCTTACTAGATGGCGGTACTTGTAGTTGATTATGAAAGATGCCAGATGTTATAAAATAGGAATGATGTCACATATGGCGCCTGTAATTGGTGGAAGGCAATCGTTCGATTTAGTGTGGCGACGTACGCTAGAAGAAGTGTTGTAATAAAATCGAGTGGGCAAAATCTACGGAGGATTTGTGGTTTACCAGGTTTACCTCCGGAGCTTCGCCCACTCATCATCATTCACTTCGTGGATATGACGGCACTTTTTTTATAATGTATCGCAAGTCCACAACTTGCGAAACAACTCCGGGCGGTCCAGGAAGCCTGTGAAGCTATCGGGAGCCTTTGGTCGCCGACCCCATCGCAGGTGCAGCCCTTGTTGGTTTTTTAGGAATCTTCTTCCCAGGACGCAAATAAACTTCGTCTGTCTGTCTGTCTGTCTGTCTGTCTGTCTGTCTGTCTGTCTGTCTGTCTGTCTGTCTGTCTGTCTGTCTTTCTGTCTGTCTGTCTGTCTGTCTGTCTGTCTGTCTGTGTGTCTGTCTGTCTACCTATCTATCTATCTATCTATCTATCTATCTATCTATCTATCTATCTGTCCTCTATCTATCTATCTATCTATCTATCTATCTATCTATCTATCTATCTATCTATCTGCCTACGACCTTTAGCTCTCGTGGCCGCTTGGATAATGGTATCGATATTGAACTTGGTGTGGTATAACATCACAGCATGACGAGAATATTTTACGAGTCATAACTTAAAAATGATGACTTGAGGCCCGTGTACATGGACGCGACGGGGGCGGGCTGAGTTGAGTAGCGGGTTCAGCTTACCTTGACGCGCCCGAGTTTAAATGAACTCGCACGGACGAGTTGAGGTGAGCGGTGATCACAGCGACGCTTTGCGTCGAGGCGAGCCGAAAGCGCGTCTTCCGGTACCGGTTTCCGCTCCTCGAAGCCTGCGCTCTCGCCTCTCGCCGCTGTGGGCTGCGGTTGTTTGCGCAGTTGTCGCTCCGCCACCGCGATGGCTGTCTTGGTATTTTTTCTCAGTCTGCACCAGCTGTACTTTATGGTTGTGTTGGTGTCTTGGCTTAACACTGCACAACGCGATGGCAGCAGTGGTTCTGTTGCGACACAGCGCTCGCCGCAGGCGTATCCGCAGCCTGACGCACCGTCTTTGTTCACCCCTGGCTGGTCTCTCCAGGAATTCGCCGTGATTCATGGTTTGTAACGCCTTTCATTTGTGTACCTCATGCTGTGGAAAATCTGTTGAAGCCCTACACGTGAGTCATTTTTTGCAATAGTTGTGGCTTGTCGCTAATACGAATTAAGCGGCGCCCTGAACCTCGTTGAAAATTTTAAATTGAAAACAATAAGCAGTTTTTAAATGAAGATGCCTAAGACCCTCATCAATTGTTGGAACAGAGTGTACAATTCCACCACAATTAAGTGCACCGTGTTCCTCTTGCCTCATACGCTAACCCTGTTTGGCTAATCTGATTTCTGTGGCTTTTGGACTGGACAGTGAGATCCTTACACGATGAATTTTTAGTCTGAGGGCTTGTAATTTCAATTGGAATGCAATATACATTTATGAGTAAAATTTCTATCGACTTACGTAAAAATTCATACGGCCGCATACCATTTTGCCGTAATTTTACACCTCTATTTCTATTGTGCCTCGTTTATGCATAAAAATGAAAGTAATTTGCTATTGTTTTATATTTCCTTGCAGGATTGGAGTGTACAGCACCACCGACCAAGCGGGCCGTGTGGATACGAGAACGGTGCCAAGATTGGTGGGACCGAATTGTGGCTACCAACCTCAATGACAATGACTGGCGGGAGAGTTTTAGAATGTCGAGGCACAATTTCTGCCACCTTGTTGCTGCCGTGGCGCCATTCATGTCTCCTTGTGAAAACAACGTGCGGACCCCTGTTCTTCTCGACAAGAGGGTGGCTACGGCTCTCTACAAATTAGCAAGTTGTGGAGAATATCGCATTGTGGCCAACCAATTCGGCGTGCACAAATCAACAGTAAAGAAGTTTTTCATCGTGCCTAAAGTAAAGAAGGATGTCATTGTGCCTAGCGCGCGCGTACCGGCCGACAGAGAAAGAGCAACGTCAGAGTGATGGGGACAGGGGAAGCGAAGACCACGACGGGCGGGAGAGGTCACGAGCCGTCAACTCAGCGCGACCGGTTATACATGCCCTTTCTGAGCGCGGCGAGTTCGGTGAACCTACCCCCTGTCTCCGGGTCGACGGGACTCGCCGCGACGACTCTCCGCCCCGACGCGTCCCCTTAAACATGGGGAGGGTGAGTCCAGAAAACCTGTTTATTTCGACTCAACGCGCCCTCGTCGGGTCAATGTAAACGGGCCTATGTATGTCATTAATGTCATAATTAGATTTCATGGTCTTGCTGCTCTTACGATGGCTTCGATCACATGACATGTTCCAGAACTGGTATGGTATGACATTATTGCATGGCAAACACAAGCGACACACCCTAACATGAAAATTATGGCATATGTGTCATGTGTAACGGGGTTTATTTGCAGAGCAGAACGCAGAAGGCGAAGCAGTCAGCAGCGTCCGGCCAAGCGCACCAAGCACGAGCTTATGCTGATGGCGATGCCCCTGAGGCGCCGAGAAATGCCGCTGAGGCCCCTCTTCTTCACTACAATCGCCCTCCGCAGAAAAAGACGCCATCCTGGTGGATTAGGGAGAAGAAACGACTAATGGGTCATAATATGGCTTGAGGCGAGAGACGTGGACAGTGTCGCGACCGCGGTAGCGTAGGTCTGTGGATGGGATGATAGGCTCCACGATATAGTTGACAAGTGGCGTTTGCTCTACAACGCGGTAGGGCCCGATGTATTTGGGAAGAAGTTTTGCGGAGCGCCCAGCTGCGGTAGCAGGTGCCCGAAGCCATACCAATGAACCAGGGGGGAAGTTTGGAACCGCACGGTTCCCAGTCTGGTGGGATTGCTGTTGCCACTGGTCCTCGGTAGAAAAAGAGCGGGAAAGCTGGTGGCATTCTTCAGCATGTCGAGCAGCTACGGACAAAGTTGTACTTTCGGACTCATAAGGTTTATATGGGAGAATAGTGTCTACTATATTTGAAGGTTCTCGTCCGTACAGAAGAAGAAAGTATGGCGAAAACCCAGTAGCAGCTTGTACGGCAGTATTACACGCGTAGGTGACGAACGGGTGAACTTGGTCCCAATTTGAATTATCAGAGGCGATGTACATCGACAGCATATTGCCAAGAGTACGGTTGAAGCACTCCGTCATGTCATTCGTTTGAGAGTGGTACGCTGTACTTGTGCGGTGCACGATTCGGCATTCGTTGAGTAATGCCTTCAAGGCGTCAGAAAGAAAGGCACGGCCTCTGTCACTCAAGAGCTCGCGAGGGGCATCATGACGCAGAATGAAACGTTGCAACAGAAACGTTCCAACGTCACGGAATGTGGCAGTCGGCAGTGCGGCTGTTTCGGCATAGCGTGTCAGGTGGTCTATCGCAACAATTATCCAGCGATTACCAGCTAGAGTTGATGGTAGTGGTCCATAAATGTCAATGCCGACGCGATCAAAAAGTCGACTAGGACAAGGAAGAGGTTGTGACGGGTAGACTTTCTCGGCAGGCAACTTTTGTCGTTGGCACTGAGCACACGAGCGAATGAATTTCTGCACGTAGTTGCACATGCCATGCTCATAAAATCTGAGTCGAAGCCTAGCGTAAGTCTTGAAGAGGCCTGCGTGGGCGCACTGTGGGTCTGCGTGAAAAGCTTCGCAGATAGCCGCTCGAAGATGGCGGGGTATTACAAGGAGACACTTGCGACCGTCAGAAAGGTAGTTGCGTCGATAAAGAAGATCATCCTTTAGGCAAAAGTTGCTAGCCTGGCGGCGGAGAGCGCGAGACGGCGAAGGAGTGAGAGTATCAGAAAGAATGCTTATGAGGCCACTGATCCAGGGATCCTTTCGTTGTTCCACGGTCATGTTGCGCAAGGCGGATGACGCAAGTGCAGGCTCGAAGAAAGAGAGGCAAACACCTTCATCCGATATGGGTGAGCGAGAAAGGGCGTCGGCGTCTGTGTACTTACGACCAGATCTGTAAATAACGCGGATGTCGTATTACTGAAGTTTGAGCGCCCAGCGAGCAAGTCGTCCAGAAGGGTCTTTAAGTGTGGATAGCCAACAAAGGGCGTGGTGGTCAGTGACGACGTCGAATGCGCGACCATACAGGTAGGGGCGAAATTTTCCAAGGGCCCAAATAATAGCTAAACACTCTTTCTCGGTCACGGAGTAGTTAGCCTCGGCTTTCGTCAAAGTCCGGCTTGCGTACGCGACGACATATTCATCAAAGCCTGCCTTTCGTTGCGCGAGCACAGGGAAAAGTCCAACACCGCTGGCATCAGTATGAACCTCCGTGGGAGCGGCAGGATCGTAGTGGCGGAGGATTGGTGGTGAAGTTAGCAGATGGCGTAATTTGGTGAACGCATCGTCGCATGCTGGTGACCAGGTGGAAAGGTCCTTGTCGCCGCTGAGAAGGTCCGTAAGGGGCGCAGATATGGAAGCAAAATTTCTAATAAAGCGTCGGAAGTATGACGACAAGCCGACAAAACCTCTAAGTTCCTTTAAGTTCTTTGGCTTCGGAAAATCGGCGACTGCTCGAAGCTTGGCGGGGTCGGGAAGTATGTCGTCCCACGATACGACGTGGCCAAGAATGGTGAGCTGCTGGACACCAAAACGACACTTCTTGAGGTTGAGTTGAAGGCCGGCGTCGGTGAGGCGTGTGAGGACGTGCTCTAGACGATTAAAATGGGTGTCGAAATCGGTGGAAAAGACAACTACGTCATCGAGGTAGCATAAACATGTGTTCCACTTGAGGCCTCGTAAAATGGTGTCCATCATTCATTCATCATAAATATTCATCATCATTCATCATAAAATTCATCATCATTCATCATAAATAGTGTAAATCGTTCATCATAAATCATCAGCAAAGGTCCAGAACGTCCTCAATCTAGCTTGTGAAATTCTCACCAAGCTGCTGGGACCGAGTATGCAAGCGTTGTTCGGCGCGGCGTTAGCGTACCTCAGGCCGTCCGAAAACTTGTGTGAGGCTCGTTTTGAAGACCGACCATGTAGGGAGTTCCGCTTCGTGGTTTATAAACCACAGCTTGGCCACGTCCGACAGGTAAAAGGAGACGTAGGCCAACTTGGCAGCGTCATCCCATTTGTTGTGAGCACTCACTCACTCGTACATTGAAATCCAGTCGTCAACGTCCTTGTCTTCTGTGCCTGAGAAAACAGGGGGATCTCGCAGACGCAGAGAACCGGCGCAGAGAACAGTAGGCGGGGCCGGTGGAGTAGTTGGAGCGCCGCTTGCGTCGGTAGGCATAATGGATGGTAAAATGCGATTTCGAAGCTCCAGGGTGATCGAAACCCAGCACCTCCACCATGCACTTGTAACGGGGTTTATTTGCAGAGCAGAACGCAGAAGGCGAAGCAGTCAGCAGCGTCCGGCCAAGCGCAGCAAGCACGAGCTTATGCTGATGGCGATGCCCCTGAGGCGCCAAGAAATGCCGCTGAGGCCCCTCTTCTTCACTACACATGTACCAACATGACTGCATGCTATGCTTATGATGCGCTCGCGGCCATTTCGCTAGCGCCACGTATACAAAATTTGGTATTATGGTACGTGAATGGATGACAAATGTGTGTGACTGGTGCACGATAATCATGAGATGCGTGTCATGTAACAACATGACTACATTTCACGCTCATGATGCGCTGGCGCCCGTTTCGCTACCTTAATTTATACCAAACTTGGTATTACGGGAGAGAATGGATGAAGAAGGTATGAGACATGTGCAAACATGATAAACATGAGATGCGTGTCATGTAACAACATTACTACATGCTATGCTCATGATGCGCTCGCGGCTGTTTCGCTAGCTTCACAAGTACGAAATTCGCTATTACGCGACGTGAACCCACGACATAGGTAAATGACAAATTCAAACATGATTGTCACGGCATGCGTGTCATGTAACAACATGACTGCAGGCCACACTCAATGTGCTCGCGGCCGTTTCGCTAGCTTCACGTATATCAAATTTGCTATTACGTGACATCAATGAATGATGAAGGTATGTGACGGGTGCAAACATGACGATCACGAGATCCGTGTCATGTGGGAACTAGACTACATGCCACAGTCAAGGTATTAATATACTTCGACGTGACGCGGTGCGCGTGCTCGCCGGCGTTCATTTCATCGCGTCATGCAGGCGTTGCCACGCCAGGCACCGGTCCTGCCATACACTCGCACGCGCGCGCTGCGTTGCTTTGACGCATCCATGTTTCAGCGCGTCCGGCGTCCCTCCATCACGAAAACGGGGAGACGCAGTGTTGTCTGTGTAACGCATCGGCGCAAAATGCAGCATGTTGCATTTCGCACCGGTTGTCATCGGGCTGCCGCGACGGACGCTGGTCGTACCAGTCACGCCTGGCGTGAGACTATAGAGTTCTCGCGCTTTGCTAACTATATAGCTTCGCTGTTCCCAGCGTGCGCGTGCGTCAACGTCACGTTGTAGTATATAGGGCCCTTCATGATGCACTAGCCGCCGTTTCGCTAGGTCCACGTATACCAAATGTGGTGTTGCGTGGCGTGAACCGATGACGAAGGTATATGACTGGAGCAAGTGGGATAATCATGACACGCGTGTCATGCAAGAGCATGAAAACATACGTTTATAGCATGCTCGTGGCCGTTTCGCTAGCTTCACATACACTCAGTTTTGCATCTCGTGACGTGAATAGATGAGGAAGGTAAACGACACATCCGAACATTTTAATCATGACGCGGAAGTCGTGTGTGGCATAATTTACCTCTACTTCGTAACGTTGTAGCGATATTGAAGTGACATATCAACCTTAATTCCTCATTCGTTCTTCACATATCATCGATTCACACTGTACGTGGGATCTGCCAATTTTATTTTTCGTTGCCACCAACTCACCTTTATTATTTCTACACTTCCACATTAAGCCTTCGCTGTGAGTCACACTTTCTGTCTTGATGTGGATGGCCTCAGACAGGCAACATGCATATTCGCAATAGGCTCCCAGTAGTTTTTCTGGACTATGGGACCTGCTAGTGTTATTTTTTTGCAATATAGCTCTTCCATAACTTTTATATTAACTTGACGTAAATTGGCTTGAACACGCTGCACTCAAGTGTATTTAGTGTTTTCAGAAACAGAATAAAGAAAGTTCACCTGCATTAGCGAACTGAACTGGGCCGGTAGCTATGTACAATACAAAATGGATTTAGACAAGTCGTGCCGATCTGTTTAAAACTCGCAAGTACAAGCAAGGACTGGAAACTACTCAAAACATGAATGGCAGCGTACGGCTGTTAGAATGGAGATTAAAACTACAACTATGGGGGCATGACTACAACTTAGGCATGAGCTAAACACGTGTGGCGAAAAACGAGCTCCCCACGCGATGAAACACCGCGGTCACGGCCGTACATCTTGCTCCAACGCGCGATCCTTGTCCGTCTACTAGCCGTCGTATTGCCACGAGTGTGCAGATGCCGTCTGTCCACGCAGTCAGTCCTGAGACTGTTTACTTAAGGCTTCATTAGTTCGGAAACAACCCCAAAGAAGTCGGACACAACGCAGCACCGTGACCACCCACCCCTCACCCCGCGAGCGTAGCGACGACGGAGAGAACAGACGAGGGCGGCAGGCATTGCAAGGCAATAACGTTTGCAGTGGTGGTAGCCAATGAGCGCCGTAGCACAGACGACATGGGTGAGTCCCCTCTCTCTCACGTGTTCTCCAGCATTCAGTGGTCAAACACGCGTCCGGGCATGTCCAACCGCAGGAGACACGACAGAAGCAGGCACATCAGGAGCACGGCCAGCTGAGACGCCGACAGGTGCAGCAGGAGTGAGCACGCTCTCGGTATGTCTGGCCCGGAATCGTCATATTACGGCAAATCGAAGTATGACCAGACCTATCAGTTAGTACAACCCTCATGGATCGGCAGACGCTTCCGTAGTGTCCTCTCCTTCCACAACGCACACAGGTGCGGGTTCTTGCTGGGCAAGCGACAGCGTCGGCCCAGTGCTACGACGAACCGCAGTGGAAGCACGCTTTAACGTGAGTCGATGGCGACGCTGGAGAACTGGTGTCAGACGCGCCGTTAGCTGAGGGGGCAGTCGCAGTCGGCAAGCCGACGAGGACAGCTTGCGAAGCAACTGGAGAAGGAGGAACGCTCTGAAGGGTGGAAGGAAGGTCGCCAAGTCGCGTCTGATGCGACTAAACAGCGTTGCTTGAAAAGGCATCCAGAGGCTGTAACGCGCGGTCGACGCGCTCCTCTTCGATGGCAAGATATAGGCGCTTCTGAACAGAGAATTCCGCTCTCATCTTCAGAATGTTATTCGGCAGATTTGGGGACACGATTCCTTCTTCAATTGGGTCAAACGCCAGCATGTCGGTACTCGCACCGAAATTGCAGAGTCGAGCAAACCGTTTAACATCAATAATTTAGTGCACTGCGGTCTCGGCCAGTTGTTGCCGTAGCGTCTTGAATGAGACACGCAGGCACATTGGATCGACTTCTTCATCGAAAATCGCGTTCAACTCCTGGAACGTTGCGGCATACGTGTCTTGCACGGCGTCCACGGGGCTTGTATGGTCTACTGCCAGAACTGGTTCAACCTCCACAGCAACCAGGTAGGAGTTCAAGCCTTCAATGCCCAGCGCGTTGAGTAGCAACGCCTTCTTGTCTCCAGCGTGGCGTCCCTGGCAGCGGCATCGATGTAAACTTGAAGAGCCGGACACCACTGTCGCTATCAACGTTACTAGAATAGCTTCAGTTGTAAAACTCGGCGGAGCTGCGCGGAACCGCCGCTTGTCCGTACGCCTCGTGGCGCTGCAGTCGCATCGAGCTTCACCTCTCCCCTGCCGCCGGCCGCTTCGACGGGCGGCAGGGGAGAGTTAAGGTCTTTTAAGGTCACTGAGTTAAGGTATTTTGTGCCTGGCGCTCTTAAGCATCCATCTGCAGCTTTAACGTGCATGTTGTCAGGCATCGAGTGCGTCATAGAGCGGCACACTAAGTCAAACCAGGTTTTTGGCGACCTGTTCTGGAGAATTCTAGAAGAGTTGTCAGAAAATACGCTTAGTCGTGTTGGGTGCCTCTTGCACTTTCAGGAGCTCATTGCATGCATTATTAAATTTTACCTTGCAACACGCATGCACTTCTACTCCAGATTTCTGGAGCAGCATCGAAGTTTCAGTGCTCAAGTAAAGGCAGCGAGAAAGCGGGCAAAGCTGTTGTAGGCTTCCACCCAGGGGGCACTTTTCTTTGCCAGAAATTATATTGTACTACATAGATTGTGTGAAAGAAATTTCATTGTTTGTCTGTTTTGTGCTTAGGTGTTATAGCTATGTCCGCATTATATATATATATATATATATATATATATATATATATATATATATATATATATATATATATATATATATTGTGAAATTCTAGGATTGTAACCTGTAGTATTTGTCAGTTGTGCATTGCTTCCTCTCTCTCTCTCTCCTCTTTCTTCTTATTTATTTTTTTTCCCTTGGCAGTAAGTGTTCCTGCTCCGCTGCAGCCTGCCATCTATTTTAGGGCCAGTCAAGTTGCGTACCCACAACCTTTCCCCCTGAATATCTCCCATTGAATAGCGCTTGTTTTTTTTTTTTTTTTGAAATAAAGTCATTTCATTTCAAAACGTGAGTTGTTGATTCTTAACGGTAGGGCTGTTCGTTTTCTGAATCGTAAAGCTAGTTGACAATTGACCCGAATAAGATTAAATCAAAGGTGTTTTCACTAGCTAGTTGAACACTGACCCCAATCACATTAAGTCGCATTGTAACATACAGAGAACAAAAAACTCGCGAACCTTTCCATTCATGTAAAGGTGGATGACCGCGAAAGCTTTTTAACACACGACATGGGATTTATACAGAGTATAGGAGAAAGGTAAGAACAATATTTCGTCGTGATTGTGGATGGTGATTATTTCTAATATAGAAATGCGTGTGCGCACGCGCACACACTTTTATTTCAACAACATCGAAAATAGTGGTTACTAACTGTAATCACCTCAAAGTGCACATCCAAGGGTCAGAAGGTTTAAAATCTAAGTCACATTGTAATATTGACGGTGGTGCATATCCTGTTGATTAGCCGTATACGCTCGGGTTCTAAATCACGCTTTTAGCGGCGTGCGGCTTTGGTGGTGACCACGTGTTATTAGCAAACACATCGGACGTTCCTTTTCCAACGCATCACGCACTTCAGAGACAGTGGGAGCCCTCGTCCCCGGACAGTAAAGTACATAGAACCGTAGCCATATAATCTCCGCTTTAAAAATCGGGACGGAGATATTTTCCCATTACTTCTCAGGAGTGAATTAGCCACCATTTGACAGTGGCGGAAACAGGCGAACGACCACACATCTTTCACAGGCACGCGATACCAGCCTGTAAAGAATGAAGTGTGAATTGGCCAGAGTGTAAACACTTTTGGGGCGCTTCTGGCACTTTCAACAACTTTATGCGGGCATCATCGAATTGCCTTTAAAAGTATCCGTGTATCTAACTGCTACATTCCTGAAACAGCGGCGGAGACCCAGTTTTGAAGTGAAATACGCGAGGAAATATATCAAGCCGCTGTGGGTAAATACCAGTTTTGCCTGGTATCACAAATTCTTTAACGCAGAACGCCGGAAGACGTGAAAATACGCGTGAAACAGCCACAAACACTACGTCCGCGAGAGATTTAGGCCGCAGCCGGCTGCGGCGGAGCGTCTGCTGAGGAGCAAGATGGAGCGATGCCGCCATCTGGCGGCGGGCAGCGGAGTGGAGAACCGGCAGCAGAGGCGCCGGCGGAGAGTTTTACAACTGCAGCTATTCTAGTAACTTTGGTCGCTATGGTGTAGGAGGCCGACCGGACCACTGCAGGAACACGGGTGGTTGTGTCGGAGCATACATCACTGCAGAGGAAGTTAGCCGAAACAGAGGTCCAAGTCAGACGCGTAGCCCAGTATACATGGTCTCGGTGGTCACGAACTGGTGATCCGCAGGAATGGAGTATCGGTGGGCTGTATCTGGGGTGCCCAATATCATAGCACTAGTAGCCAACAGTCATATGCCCACCTTGGCCGGATGCGCGTGGGTTTGCCGCCTCGTCGCCAGATGTTGTATCGTGTGTCGGACGAGATGCCCGGGGAACGCGAGGCCCGACGCCCGCAGTGCGGGCCGGGAAGGAAAAGGATGTGGCACACATGAAATCCGGGCGAAACACTCTTTATGTGACGCAAGCATCGCAATGAATGAATGGATGGATGAATGGATATTGCTGTACTTTTTAGATCGGGCGGTGGCTAGCGCCACCAAGTCGTGATACTTAACCAAAAACTAGATTTCTTTTTTTTCCTTTTAGAAAGTGAAGTTCAGGATTCGTACTTTGCAGTGAAGGGTTTAATTTTCACTCGTGCCTTGACTTTAGCCACCAGTCAGATAACCTCCTTCTAGTTAATTCTACCCACTTAAGATCTATTGTGCCCTCCCTGTCTCCAAACACAACTGCTTTGAAAAACTCTGCGCCATCATCCTGATCTATTGGGCGAAGCCCTTTACAGAACATTATCAAGTGTTCGGCAGTTTCTTCTTCCTCTCCACACGCACTGCATGCCGTGTCTACCCCTTCGTATTTGGTCCGATATGTCTTGGTTCGTAATACTGCCGTTCTGGCCTCAAACAGTACAGAACTACCTCCAGTATTATCATAGATCCTTTCCTTGGCAATTTTCTGCTAAAAAGTTTGATATACCTCTAGTGTGGCCTTCTTAATCATGCCAATTCTCAACATATCGGTCTCAGCTTCCTTCACCTTCTTCTTAACCGATAATTCTTTTTGGTTTGGCCCCCTGCTGTTTTCGAAGTATTTACTAGTCAATTTTCTGATTCGCTTCCTCCATTTTTTATCGACATTCTTCATGTACAACTAGCTGAATATCTTCCTAGCCCAACGCTCCTCCCCCCTTTCTGTCAATCGCTTCTCAAACGGAGCCTGAGCGCTATATATACATATGTACAACGCCCTTTAGCGGGCCAAACAACAGGTTCCCAAACCGGAACCGAAACCCCGACACCACACTTGCAAGCTGAAGTGCCGTATGTGGACGGAGCACGTAGCCTGAGTGCTGATGGCTCGTTCGCCCCATGTGTCGTAAATTGTGCACCGCGTTCAGCACCGTAGGCCGGATCCGATGCTTAAGCGAACAATTTATCCAGTGGTTCACGTTGCTTCAATTTAAAAGAAGCGACGAAGCCTCCTATTCCTCGCGGTGAATGTGAGCCACAGTTGAAGGTGAAGAAGCAGAAGAATTTGGACGCCCTACGTAGTACCTAACAAATTGGATATACGAATTTTTAAAAGACAGAAAATTTTATTGCTTCCAACGAGGTATTTCCACGCCGAAGTATAGCCAAACGAGAGGTGTTCCTCAAGGCTCTGTTCTATCGCCTGTGCTATTTAACATTTTGTTAAGTTCAATACCACAGAGTGATAAGGTACACGTATATGTATATGCAGATGATATCGCGTTCTTTGCATCTGACAACGATATTTATTCACTACATTTGACTTTACAGTGTTATTTGGCAACATTGGAAACCTGGTTTCAGAAAATTCATATGAACCTGAACGTAACTAAAAGTGCTCTAATAGTTTTTCCGTTGGACGCACCAGTTACTATTTCTCTTCAGTACCATCAGGAAATAATACCCCAGGTTAATTGTATTAAATATCTGGGTGTACTGTACGATCAAAAACTGAGCTGGCGTGACCACATTGAATATATTAAAATTAAGGCTACACGCGCTGTTGGAATGATAAGTAGGCTTAGCCGCCTCCGTTCCGGTCTTCGCAGAGATACGATGATCATGATTTATCGCATATACGTTCGTCCGATTCTTGAATTCGGATGTGTACTATTCTCTGGTGGACCAGCATACAAAATAACCCCCCTCATTTTTTTAGAGCGGGAAGCCCTACGTAGTTGTTTAGGTGTGCCAAAATTCACAGCTAACAATGTTTTGTATCAAGAAGCTCGGATACCCACCCTTGCTTGCAGATTTCGTATTTTAACAGTAAACACCTATTTAAAATTTTCTGAATCCACTTTAGGAAGGCGACAATTTGTATTCTTTGCCGAGCCTGGTGTCTTCTTCAATGAGCATTGGTCCCGTGTATATAAACCCCAAGTGCTATTTGTTCAAACACTTCTAGATGCTTTAAATGTTTATATATTCGAGATCACACCATCTGTCAAACCAATCGGCCAAGTTCAAATAGAATTTGACGATATCTTCCCCATGAACGCTAAACACTTGCCCTCTAAATATTTGATTGGTTTATTAGAACAACACCTGTCTCAATTAGGTACTAATACAGTAATTGCAACGGATGCATCTATGAGTGGCGAGAAGGCAGGTGTGGGTATTTTTTCTCTCTCATTATTCTGGTCATTTTCATTACGCCTCCCAGATTATACACCAATATTTGAAGCGGAATTAACGGCCGTTATACTAGCTATTCGTAAACTTCCTGCGACTCATTCGACAGCTGTGATAGTGACTGACTCGTATTCCGTGTGTTCGTTCTTATCATCGTCGTCGACATCAGCAGTACTAGAGACTTTTAAATCATTAATCCTAGCAAACATTCGTCTAGTGCGAATGATATGGGTGCCAGGCCATCGTAGTATATTTATAAACGAGATGGCTGACAAACTTGCGAGAACATCTCTTGATCTTCCGATTGTGCAAATCATGCCTCCTACAGCTTATGTAACAGCAGCGAGGTTTAGAAAACTTTCACTTCTTGAAGACTCATCAAAAACCATTATACCGAATCCAGATTTCTCGCACCTGCAATTCACATGGAATAATAAATGGTGTCCCACGCGTAAATTGGAAGTCTTGGTAACAAAATTACGTTGCCGTGTACCACCTCTTAATTTCTACTTAAACAGGTCTGGTCTGGTGCCATCCCCTCTGTGCTCAAGCTGTAACGAACCTGAACATATCAACCATTTTCTTATCACATGTCACCGATTCAAAAATCAAAGAAAAAACTGCTTCGAAATTTTATTCAGAAAATTAGGAATATCACTTAATACTCCCAATATTTTGTCTTTTGGGGCCATTTCATTGGGACATAGCGACAGGAACATCTGCAGGGCTCTCTGCGAATTCATATATAACACAAGAAGATTACCTTGCTGAGTCAGCCATCAGCTCTCGAATTTTACTAATCACACTACCACTTAATATTTAGCTGATACATTGCAATGATTCAACTTTCAGGAGAATTTCATATAATGATTCCACCACAGATATTCAACAAATTCTATTATTTCTCCCCCCCTTTTTATTTTTTTTTACATTGTGCCTAACTATTTTACAGTCAAAACACAGTAATCATATTCCCCTAATCTAGAAAATCTATAGGTAATTACTTGCATTAACCACCGGCTTCTTGGCCAATCCCCCTTAGTGGGTGAGAGCCACAAAAAAAGGAACAAGCAAGCAAGCAAGCAAGTACCCTCGCTCTCTCTTGTGATCCAGTCGAGCTCTGTGAAGACGCCTCAATCCACGAAGACAAGGCGTTTATTCCTGGCCACCGGATTATACTGAAATCACGCCGGCCCGACGGTACTCGTGCAACACGGCCAGCAGATGGGCAGCCGTTCAGATGAGTCCGGTGTGAACCGTTCTTTCGATGCGTCCGGCGTGGACCAGTCATCCCTGGAGGTGTCACCGCTGACGGGTACTTCTGAGGATGACGAAAGAGAACGCTTTTCTACCGTCCTTCTCATAGCTTGTGTTTTCTGCGCTCTCGCATTCGTGACGGTCGTAGCCATGGTCCTAACTTTTACCGACTTTGAACTGTACGAAGACACTGATTCGGGAGGTGAGGACACGTACAAACCACCTATTTTCACTCGTCCTTCATCTGGTTCCGGGTCACCGGCCGCTGTGACCGAAGCCCTCACAAAGACGACTACAACAGAAAGAAGTACAAAGCGGCCCCCTCCTCCACCGCCACCTACTACAAGATCCACACTCAAGACTACTACAAGAAAGAAAACCACCAAGCGGCCCTTTCCACCAACTCCACCTACTACAAGAGCTACATTCAAGATGACTACGACAAAGAGAATCGCCATGAGTCCCCCTCCTCCACCGCCACCTACTACAAGAGCTACAGTCAAGACGACTACGACAAAGAGAACCACCAAGCATCCCCCGCCGCCACCCTCACCTCCTACAAGAACGACAATCAAGACGACTACGACCAAGGAAACCACCAAGCGGCCCCCTCCACCTCCCCCACCTCCTACAAGCACCACAGTCATGACGACTACGACAAAGAGAACAACCAAATCGCCACGGCTGGCTCAGCCAATAAAGCCACAGTCAATTCTGTGCACTTTTGGTAACAAGACGAAAAACGAGACAATATATCCCGAGGACGGCCTGTGTGACTACATCATTTACGACTCCATGTACAAGAACAACAAAAACCCGCTAGTAGGCAACTGGGACCAGGACGTGAACTCTATCCTCTCGAAAGCGAAGAAGACGGACAGGGCGAAGACCCAGTTCGGCCTTGGTTTCGCCTTCGAGTATCGCCGTAATCTTATCCAAGATCTGATGAAGTATTCTCTGGAAGTTTTCTGGGAACACAGTGTGTTTCATTTCGGAATCCTCGACTGCCCCGGGCACGCAACCAGGCAGGCAGAAATGGATGAAGTCTTCGTGGCCCTCAAGGCACTGAACGACCGTGTTCAGATGGCGAGGGCATCTGGAGACAGTTCGTACATCATCCTAGGTGCCGTGTCGAACGATGACAAGTGGAATGACTACTTCAAATCTAAGTTCAGCAGCGTCTTCACACCAGACCTGTTCATTTCGGTGAGCCACCAGTTCCAGGGCGATCCGCAGAGAAGCAATTGCTACGCCACACCACCAACCATATTCAAGAAGCCGCAATATCTGCACGACGCCCACGACTTGCACGACGCCACTGGGGCACTGGTGTCCATCGCTTCCATGCCTGCAGGTCCGCGGCTGTCCTTATCGATCTCGGTAAAAGGTCGTTGGTCTGAGTTGCTTCCTTCTGTACAGTACAGCCTCTTCGAAAAGTGTCATTCAGGGACTCCGGGACCCTACTTTGGCGCGCTCCCCGATATCTGCAACGTGTGGCCTTTCTCGGTTACTTATATCTACCAGCCGGAGTTCAAGTCTGCAAGCGTTTATAACTCCGATACGCATCGTATCTTCTCATTTGAGAGCTGGAAAACGCTGGAACAGAAACTGGGCTTTGCCGAGGCAAGACTCCACATGGTCAAGTTCGGCTTTGCCGTTTACGACCTGGACTATGAGGACGTGAACAACACTTGCTCTGCGTTAAACACGTATGACAGCTACGATCGCCTTAAGATAATTAGCATGAAACTAAAAGATATAATGGGCCAAAAGAATGGGAGATAACTATTTCGAGTTTCCCAGATGAAGCAGATCAAAAGCCACGACTGAACGGCCCTCATCAGTGGTTTTTTTTCGTATTTACTTTAATTGTGTTATAAATGTTAAAACTTTTTTGTTCCGAGCGAGCTTGATTGTCGGCACGCATCGCGACGTACTTCCCGTATGTCGAATTGTTTTGTAAACAGAAGATGTGTAATATTTTAGTGGAACACGGTAACTACAGAATACGAAATGCCTCTGCAAAATTTATCTCGTCTCCCAAGAGCGTGGTCTGAAAACATTGGGGGAAAGGGTTGAACCGGATAGTGATATTCTGTGCTCTAGTGCATGCATCACTTTACGAATTCTTTTAGAACCTGCCTTGGCTTTTAGGGTACGGGAGCGCGTGTGCCTTTTGTAGTGGGTGTCTGCCTTTACACAATGAAGTCATTACGATAGTCCCATTTTCTGACGTCTGATGAGAATGTACGCTTGTACAACGCATTATTAAGGCAGTATTCCCCCTTGTATTCTGAATCACATAAACAGAACGACGTTTGTTTGAAAGCATGAATGTTACTTTCGCTGCATTTCCAAGCAGAGGGAGTTATTTTCTCTGTATTCAGAAGGAGCGGCGTGGCTGTGTGCTGAAACACGTGCTTGCCACGCGGACGACCCGGTTTCGATCGCCACTTCGAGCCAGAACTTTGTATTGTGTGTTTGATTTGCATCTTTATTGTGAATTTTTTGCTCACAACCAACGACGCCGACACCAACGCCGGCATTTTTGAGAAACGAGCTCTTCGACGCTATCACGCTAAAAGAAATATGGACGTGCTACCGGTGTTCATTTATAATGCGAGCCCCACAGTTTTTCATGAACAAGACTTCTGTTGGCCACAGCATTCTGTTGGCCACCAGTGTTGTCGTGTGCCTACATTCCACCCACCCCTTTCCCTTTTTCTATTGCGCCTTTAACGCTGGTAAATAGCTGATAAGTACGAGCTGAACTGGAAATTGTACGCCATTAACTTGCACCTACTTTTGGCGGATTGACCAAGAACATTATGGTCTAATGCAAATACCTCATGGGTTTTGATAACGCAGCAAACAACCGCTAGGCTTGCGCAGAACACGCTGTACAGTCGCACCAAAAGCTGGAACAGCGGTATTTCATGGCATTTCAAACACTCTTTGGGTTCTGCTTTCGAAACATCGATAGGGTTCTCATTACGCCATAAATTATCATACTTTCGTAGTAAAGGGTATTCATTTAGCCCTTCTTCTCTAATCCTCGAAGAATTGTGGAAGCCACAACGCATTTTTAAGAACATTGTTGCAAGTTGAAGGCTTATAAAGAATACTTACGAAGATGAATAGTTATGGCTGAAGCTTTTGTAATGGGCTTAAGCATTCGACGTCCCACTCTTTACGCAATTCGCATTATGTTGCACTAGGTTCTTCCTTTGCTGCTTTGAAACACAATATTTGGGAATATTTACTCTATTCATTTCCCGATATCAAGCCTGCCTAAGGCTAGTTTGCAACAGAGTTCTAAACACCAGCGTCGACCTCTTGTAGAATAATAGGCTGGAATGCAGGGCACGCGGGTTTGTATGCCATGGTGTCTTTGGCGTTTTAATTTACCTGACTTGCTTCCTATTTCATGCGATTGTGGTTCCGGACACATGTGGTAGTGGCGGTCAGCGGTGGTCAGCGGAAAACGCGGCTCTTGTTGGGATCTCAGAGCAGCTTTCGCTGTAAAAAAGCAATCCATGAACAATATTAATATTGAAATAATGGCTTTTTTTGTTTCCGACGATGTTGACAATAGTGAATAAACGTTTACCTTTGAAAACATATTTAAACAATGGTTCGAGCCTAGGTAGACAATTTCTGCATTTCTGCATTCTGAGCTAATTGGCTTTAGCGAAATAGCGCACGTTTCGCAGAAACTTTGGTGCTGGCTTCGGCGTTGGTGGTATTGACTGCGAGTGAAAAAAATGGCAACATATCCAATGGATGTATAATGGAGAGTGGGGCGAAGCATCCGTCCGTGTATTCGTTCTTGCTTCCGTCCATCCATGCGTCCATCCATGCGTCCACCCATGCGTCCATCCGCCCGTCCGTGCGTGCGTCTGTACGTGCGTCCGCACGTCCATCCATGCGTCCGTCCATGCGCTCGTCCATGCATCCACCCTGCGTCCGCCCATGCGTCCATCCGTCCGTGCAGCCATCCGTGCGTCCGTCCATGCATCTGTCTGTGTGTCCATTCATCCATCTAGTCAACAATCTCGCATCTTTTCATTATATATTCCGCATATAGAAGCACCGCCACCCAGCAGACATTCCAAGGACTAAACGAGAGGTGGCGCACACACACTTTCTTACGGCTGGCGCTTCGTGTCTACTTCCCACCTTTAACCAACTCGAGTTCATGGTATATACTAGTTCACTGTATTCATGGCACTGCGGCCCGACGCTCGCTAAACCTTTCTGAAACAAAGGAGGTTACGTCCAGCAAGTATAATGTAGCAACCTTTTCTTGTCAGATACTGCTTAATGTACACGCCAATGGCTGCTAATGGGGAATGAGAAGCAGAAGAATTTGGCTTTTAACGCAAACGCTGCGATTTTTTTATTGTTCAACAACGCACAGGAGAAATCTCCCACCGGCACCCCCTTGGAGGTCAAAGCGTAAGACATGTTAAGTACGACGAGGGACGAACGGGAGCCGCTTTAAAGAGCTTCGCCCGTAAAATCATCTGTCGGTGACAAAATATTCAAGAATGATGCAAATGAAATAATGAAAATTCGTAGACGCTTAAGCTTCACCTTAACAGTTGAATGCGATCTCCTATCTCTGCTTTAACCACTTATCGCATACTTTGTAATGCGTGAGGTTTACTCGAGAAGTTTACATTGTGCGTCATTACCATATAATTGGTGAAGTTGAGAGTGGCTTGTGTCTGTGAAGCTTTGTGCAGCATGGCTTAAACAACGAGCAATTATGCACACAAAATCTTTTCGAACATTTTGAGAACAAATCATAGATGATTCAATATACTGCGAACTTTACTTTGGGACTGCAGCTGTAAGCAGCTGACCCTATATCTTTGACCCCCTCTTATCCACATTAGTGTGAATTCAATTCGTGTTTTTATGGAAATACGCGCTGTACGTGAGTGCCTTTAGAAATAAGAGACTGGCTTTAAACCACGAAGTCGTTAGCAATGTATGTTTCCACCACGCAATATTACTGCGATGTGGCATGTTTTATTAGAATGTCGCAATACAGGGCGCATGTGTTTGTGTAGCATGAATGTTTTATTCACTCCAGTTGAAAGCAGAGAAATTTATTTCAACTGCATGTCCAAGCAGGCTCGTGGCTGTGTGGTAGAACACCTGCTTGCCACGTAAACGTGTGGGTTCAATCCTCACTCGAGGCAGAAAAATTTTATTTGCTTTTTTGCATTTTTCTCTATTTTTTGATCACCCACGAGGTGATGACTTTTCACTCACAACCAATTAGGGCTATGAGGACACCGACGCCGTAATTTCGGCGAAACGAGTGGTTTAACACTGTCGCTTAAAACATTTTCTGTTCGAGTGAGGGTCGAATCCTGAGCTTCTGCAAGACAAGCAGCTGTTTTCAACAGAACCACGGGACTGCTTGAAAATACGTGGAAGGAAGACGCTATGTCTAGCTAATGCATTGATTGATGATTTGATTGATATGTGTGATTTAACGTCCCTAAACCACCATATGATTATGAGAGACGCCGCAGTGGAGGGCTCCGGAAATTTCGACCACCTGGGGTTCTTTAACGTGCGCCCAAATCTGAGCACACGGGCCTACAACATTTCCGCTTCCATCGAAAATGCAGCCGCCGCAGCCGGCATTCGAACCCGCAACCTGCGGGTCAGTAGCCGAGCACCTTAGCCACTAGACCACCGCGGCGGGGCGTCTAGCTACTGCAGTGCAACAAAATAAATACATAACAAAATATCACGTCATATCCATGGAGGGAATGATCAAGAGTGGAGAAATCGTCCGTGCCTGCCTGCCTGCCTGCCTGCCTGCCTGCCTGCCTGCCTGCCTGCCTGCCTGCCTGCCTGCCTGCCTGCCTGCCTGCCTGCCTGCCTGCCTGCCTGTCTGTCTGTCTGTCTGTCTGTCTGTCTGTCTGTCTGTCTGTCTGTCTGTCTGTCTGTCTGTCTGTCTGTCTGAGGGTCTAAATATGTGCATCTATGTAAATATGTGAATATGTGGGTCTATTAAAAGCCCACCCAATACAAAACGTCAAAACGTATTTAATTACCATCAGCTGCAAAACTTCATCAAAAAAGAGCTGCTGCATAAGCTCTCGTTATGTGTGCTTAGTTGGCTTTTCCCTGACTTGCAAAAGGAATAATTATGACGCGGTGGGTTGTTCGCAACTTTACTTTCAGTAGTCATTCTCGGATAGTTTATTACGGCATTATGGCATGGTTTAGAGATGTGTGACTTCGACTTGTATGACTAGACGTTCAAAAACTACGGAAACGCGCAGCTCAGCATCCTGGGCGAAGACGTGTTCTTCATCCTGTCTAAGGGGCTCAAAACCCATATCAAGGCACATTTCAGCATTGGTTTCACCTTTGAACATCGGTACAGACCAAGATCAGGCAGACAACTTCATTCAAAAACTTCTAGAAACACAATCTGTGTCTTTCGGCATTCTGACAGTTCCGAACAGGGAACCAAGCAGGCAGGCATAGACGAAGTCCTTGGGGCCTTCGAGGCGCTAGAAAACGGCGTTCAAAGAACGACGGCTTCGGATGACGCCTCGTACATCGTCCCAGCACCGGTGTCTAGCACCTGCGCGTACCAAAACTACTTCGTGTACAAGTTCAGTGGCGTCTCCATGCCCGATTTCTTCATCTCACTCGGCCACCAGCTTCGCGGCGATCCCCTAAGGAGCAGTTGCGTCGTCAAACCACTAACATCTTCGAGAAACCCGCAGAGTTAGCACACACGCTTGACGTGTACCACGCCACTTGTGATCTGGCATCCGTGACTTCGCAGGCCGAATGCCCACTGCTCTCCCTGTCGATTTAGGTGGGTCGTTGGTTCAGGCTAGTGACGACTTCGGGAGTCAAGATCTTCTCAGCTAGGGAAAAGGGTGCTACATCGAGGTCTGCCGCCCACCGCTCTTCTCGATTACCCTGTTGAGCGAAGTGTAGCGGTATTCCGCGCAAGCCTTCTACACCGAGACGTGATGTACGTTCGTATTCGACGACGCGCAGTCTTTGTGCCGGAAGCTTTGTCTCGCTGAGGGCAACCCCACCGACATGGCGTTTGGTGTTATCGTCTTTGACCAGGACTACTAGGACACCGGTGCCACCTGCTCGAACCTGAACAGCATGGGACCCTACAGCCGCTTCCAGACTTCAAGCAGTATGTCAGTTTTTGGCCACTAATTTATACGGTTCATCCAAGCTGGCCGCGACTCCAGCATGTTTTAGCTGGTTGAAGACTGTGGTTGACGGCTTGCTGGACCATGTGTGCTCATTAGTTCACAGATTCAGGCACATTCTGGTATGTACGCTTGTTTCGCTTTGACTTTGATCCGCGCGTACAACTGAATAATAAGTCTTACCCAGCGAACGTGCTTCAGTGTATTTCACGCATGTTCAAATATTATGACCATGGCAGACAATGTTTTGTTGAGGAACTGGGGAATTCCAAAAAACCCTTATATATCCCCAAACTGAGATCACTGGTAAAACAGCATAACCATTCAGCCCGAACTTAGGAACTAAAGTATGTAATCATACCAGCTACAAGCACTTAACAGTTGTGTGACTACAACATTGTTTTCGCGACAAGGACTTGTGGTATTTGCAGTGTTGCATGTCCTAGCTTAGTTAACCACAACGAGACTGTAATTTCTGTCAATAACTTATCTGACCGACGTAGCTGAAAGTTGCTCCGCTTTGGGAAGAATTGGTGCTTTTCATGTGTGAGCGGCGTGAAATGCAATTTTTTTTAACACCGGAGATGTTGAATGTCCGAGGTAAGCCCCGGAAAGCATAACTCCAAGTGGATATGTGTCACAGAAATTGGGCAAGTTGCGCTACTCACCTCTGCGCTACTAAACGTCATGGGCAAAGTAAATCGATGAAATGGTGGTATAACACCACGTTAATAACTGATGGGGTTTAATTACGTTCAAAAACCACGATATACTTATATACGAGACGCCGTAGGGTAGGGTCCTGGAAATTTTGACCACCTGTGAGGAGCTTTAACGTGCGTTTAAATTCGGTAAATTAGCCTCAAGCGTTTAATGATCAAAAAGTAAATGCGGCCGTTAAGGCCGGAATTCAACCGCGGAAATTGTGGGTCATGGATCGAGTACCATAGCTGCTAGACCATCATGGCGGGATTTTCGCGACGTAGAGTCACTAAGGCTGCTTTAAATATTTTGTGGGCATCCGCAGGTGGAACGCACGATGTGTTCTGTCTTCGCTGTCTACGTCATTTGTTATCTTGTCTTTTCATTTCACATTCCCCGGTGAATACGTGTTCACAGCGAACTTATTTCGTTGTTTGTCCATTACTTCACCTTTGTAGTTTCGAAGATGCCAGGACCCTGCATATTTTGTGATAGAAGAATGTGAATAGTTTGGCTGGTGTGCCCATATGATGGAAGATGATGTGCGTGCAAAAAAAAAACAGTGGGCACAGAAAAGGAAGTTCTAAGGACAGAGCTGGACTAGCAACAGAATTATATTGTATAGAACCACTAAAAAGCTTCATTTACGACTATTAGGATGTGAATGAGCTTTTGAGTCATTTTTGATTTGTCAAGACTCCCCCTAACGTTATCAGTGTTTCCAGAAGTTTGAAATGGTTTGTTTTTTACACTTAAAGGTTCAATTTGAGGTTCAGTTATGTCTGGTCGCCTACATTTTTGGTGTCTGCCCCTTCTTGCTGGCATTTAATCTGCAGTCTTTACATTACTCTTGCCCATAACACCACCATTGAACTATGACCTTTGAACGACCATTGTCATTAAGCGACCATTGAACTATGAACACTGCTTTCCGTAAATGATTGTATCATGCTCATTGGTGTTTCTAGATACACGGGGTGTTTGAATAAATATGTCCAATAATATTTAAAACTACAGGAAGAATGCATCTGCGTGCCACCTGCGGTGTTAACTTTACTGTAGAAGTAGGTAACTTTGGATGCTCACAAACATTATTTACGACAGTTATATGGAAGGTAAGTGTATTCACTTTTTTACTAGTGCAATTGACCAATCGAAATCAATGGGCGAATAGAAGGCCTTCCTGGTAATAGTCTATAGCGACTATGAAATGCTTGAAATGTGGCCACTGGTAATCACCGCGGAGCGATGAAATCAAACTAATTCCGCAGAAGAAATCGAAGCCAATGCCCCAAACAGCGCATCTACCATTTACTTCTAAAACGCCCTCAGTGACGACCCTATAGCTCTTTCCTTGACCGTTATCAACGATCAGCCTAGATACTTGGCTTTGTGGCCACTCGCTTAACTGCACTAGCTTATGCTTTTCCCATTATGTGATGGAAACAGTATCCAAGGGCGATCTAAATGGGTTACGAAAGTTGGAACGAAAAGTCGTTTGAAACCTATCGCGAGAGATATACACAACCGCGTGACGATTGAAGCGCACCTAGGACAGTGAGGGACAAGTAGTGAAAAGAAAAATTAAATACATGGTTAATTTTCAGTAGTTTTATTTTTATTTATTAGAACACCCTAGTTGATTACATTATAAAGCGTTGGTTCTTGATATGTGGTTGAGCGCCCATTTTTTTTTTCGTAGGGACCATTCGCGATTCCGGAAGGTCCGGCAATAATAGTAACGCTAAGACAATTACAAAGATATAAAGAAACGCGCAGAAAAATATAGAATAGAAAAAGAGCTACTCACGCAGAAGCCATAAAAATCAAAAGAGCAAAACAGTGAATCATCTAAAAAATTGATGACCTACAGCAAAAGCCTTACGAAATACTCAAGAAAATGCAGATAAAGATGTTCCCTCCGTCGACCGCTATCACGGCCGTCTCCACACCAGCTAACAAAACCACAGTGGTGAGGAAGGATGAGGAGGTAGAAATGGTAGCAGTGGAAACACAGCAGCCGCGCGCCAAGCGAAAAAACCCGCTGACAAAGACCAAAGAGCAAAATGACTCAGAAAAAAGAGGTTAAAAGGCCCCATCCTTGCACACACACACACACAAAAAAACTGACGTTCTTGAGGACTTGATAAACAAACTGTCGAACAAAATGCAGAATATGCTCGAGATTCTCGTCGTTCGACCTAATGCCAGTGAGGCAGAGAGTAAGGCGCTGGTCCTAAGACATGACAAGTGGGTCGAAGAGCTAGATAAGAGAATTTCTTAGAGATGGTGGTGACCAAAATGAGAAGACTCGTTATCTAGCAGTGTAACTGCCGTGGCTTCTGTAATAAAGAAGCAGCTATGGCGCAACTAATCAAAATCGCCAAAGAAGAAAATTTCCTGACGTGATCATTTTGCAGCAGACATTCGACCACGCCAAACATCCGGGCATGCCACCCACAAACAACGCACACAAGAAAAGGGGAGAGACATAGTCGTGACCTCATTAGTGAAGAAAGGGCTAGTTGCTATCCCACGCATTACGAAACAAGTCACGGACATCAACCACATACTCATAAAAGTCGTGCCACGCAACAAAAGGGAGAGCAGCACTTTTGTCCTCAACGTATACAGCAGCCCGTCTAAAAAGAGCGTAGCACATAGATTTGAAGAACTAATCAACGAAATGATGAACATCGCGGGCGACATCCGACTTCTCATCGGAAATGATTTTAACGCTCCACCCACACAGCGGAGATATGGGCACTCGTAGAAGAAAGGAAAAACCTTGCCAACCTTATCGAAAAGGCTGGCCTAATCATTCCGAACAAGCTAGCTTCGCACAACAGAATCGGTGTAGTTCCTCATAGAGAGAAAACGCCAAATTTAACTTTCTGCAAGAACGCCGGGCGAATCACGTGGGAAAACACGTTTGAAGACCTGGGGAGTGATCACAGGAACCTCAGCATCGCCATAGGCGATCCTCACCAGTAATTGCAAACGGACAATCAGGATTGGGACAAATTCTGCAAAAGCAGAAACGAGAAAGAACAGGAGCCCATCAAACACATAGAATGGAGCAGGAAAGAGAGGAAAATGACGATGTTCTCAAGCACCACCTGTGTTAGATCAGTTCGTATTTTTCGCTACTTTCCCACTCTAACAGCCTCTATTACTTGTTTGTGCTTCGTACTCTCACCATGCCGAGCTGGAGGTCTCCGCCCACTCTGAAAAGCTCGTCAAACGGACTTCTAGACGGCCTGTTCCTTACCAGCCATGGCACGGAACATCTCCGCCAGATGCACTCGACACCGCATCTATAGCATTGGGGGCAACAACTACTCCTGGAGCCGCTGTAGAAGGAACTACAGACCATAGCCCTGAGAACAAGAGACTACGAGACGAACAAGACGGCTTGGATCCTTCGGATGAAAATGCAGAGGATATAGACCAGGCATCCTTCGCAGTTGTATCCTAGAAGAAAAAAAAGTTCTGGCGTTTTTGTTGTCTTCTTGCCTACTACGGATGGAGTAAGCTCATGGAATGTCAACCCTAACACTGTTGCATCAGCCGTTGTGACGTCGGAAGAAGAGAAAGTTCTTAACATTCACCTCAACAAGGACGGAAGCCTGATGGTCACAGTGTCAACCCTGCCGGCCACCAATTGTCTACTAAAGGTGACTGAATTAGCAGACGTACCTACGAAAGCCCGAGTCTTATACTCTTACAGAGCGAACGATGGGTAAATACAAGATGTTCCTCCGAGTTACTCAAATGAAGACTTACAAAACTATCTACGTGATCAGGGCTTCGTGTTGGCAAGAAGACTCACCACCTACACACCCGAAGATGGTGGCAAGGACAAAGAGGTACGTCGTAGATCTGTTGTTTAGGAATTCGCCAAGGATTCACCACTACATTAAAGAGTTATGCTTGGGTTTGGTAGCTACCCGGTGGCCGAGTACGCCGGGGTGGCTACATAGTGTTATAAATGCCAGAGGCATGGTCATATATTGAGACATGGAAATGACCCGGTGCTCTGCAAAGTCTGGGCTGGTCCTCATTCGCACAAAGAGTGTACCTCAAGAGCACAACCTAAATGTGCTAACAGTGGTGGTCCCCTACCTGGTTCATATGAAGGCCTGGTGCGTTAAAAAGAAGGCTGCTACACTTGCCCGCTCGTCGGAGCAAGCACAAGGGAAACCACCAAGGCGCAATGAACCACCACCTAATCCAGAAGTTGTATTCACGATTATGAAAGAATTCTTTCAGGAAAGATCATTACAAAGCTGAAAGACATCTGGCGAGACGTATGCTGATGTGAGGAAAAAGAAACGTGGGAAACCGACATGCACATCACATCTTTCAAAACCACCAAAAAGCGTCTCACAAGATTAATCAGTTGAGTACAGCCGTCACCAATCTCAGCCACCGCAACACTACCGGGAGATCTGGGAAAAGCAACAACACCGAAACGCAGACCAAGATTTTGCGCGCATACTGATTCCGCTGCTGTTCGCAGCTCTCACAACCCTTGCCCGCGCAAATCCTTCATCAAGAAGTCTTGCAGAGGTAGAAGCGATTCTTAAAATGGAGTCGTTGGTGTCGACCTCTTATGCTCCGCAGGGGCCTTCTCCCTTGTAGTAGTAATCATGGCTTCCCGAACGGCATCTTCACCTGAACTGACCATTCACAGAATCTTCCGCACATGCACCATGTTCTTATGAAACACTCGCGGCCTTTGCTCGAAGCTCTCAGACTTCCGGCGACTAGCGCGAGAATACCGATTCCCATTCATCGTCATTTCTGAATCGCGCGTCGACCCCAATTTTAGAATGAACGGATACTATTATCATCACTCAAAGTGACCTGACGGTATCAGCAGATCACTCATCGACTTTCGTAAAGACCATCCAGCCTCCGTAATAGACATCCCGCCCCACTGCGAGAACGAATATGTGTGTGCCATAACAATGATAGGTAAACAGGAATCCACTCTCATCGGAGTATACCTGGAACCAGGCAGGCCTTTCGACGCTTCAAGGCTTAAAAACTTGATTTCAAGGACACCTTTCCCACGCATCATTTGTGGGGACTTCAATGCCCACAATGAAATTCGGGGCAGCTCACACACTTGTTCTCGAGAAGCGAGCTGCTCTCTAAACATTCAGTTGAACCTCTAAATTACTAAATTACGGCAGCATCACCTACCTACGAGGCACCATGACTACCAGCAGCATAGACGTGACCTTGTAACGAGTTCAGTCACTCGCAACTTTGACTGGTGCACCGACTTGGAAACGCGTGGGAGTGATCACTACCCAATCATGATATCAGCTGCTGGTTCAAATATGACATCGAGGAGAACCGTCATGAGATTTACAGATTGGAATGCGTACAAAGAACCAGCAGGAAAGGAACTAACTGCCGCTACGAATGAAGATGAATTACTCACTACGATAGCTCCCGTGTTTCAACTAAAAGCGACAGATTTCCGTCATATGATGAGGCGTTTGGAAGACCGCTATTCACAGGAGAGCTGAAAGGAAACTTTCGCGCACAAAAGTTTAGAAGACCTCTGAGCCTGCCGACGGACACAGCGTCATATTCGTTGCTACCTGGATAAACGTAGCTGGTAAAGATTGCGTGTGTTTTACTCAACACTAGATGTCCGTCAACCTGTGTCCAAAATCTGGCGGGTCTTTAGAGGCGTGCGCATGCCTCTCCAGCAGCTTCGCCCTTTTGCCGCACTCTCCCTGGAGTACTATCAACAAATTCAACGCTTTTGACCTCATCTGCAGGTAATCAGTCTGGCAAATCACGGGTGACAGTGCCAGTGCTAGACTTACATTTTACGATTGAGGAACTGAACGCTGCTATCTGTGAGTCAAACAGGTGCACATCATCCGGCCATGACGAAGTAACCTATGAAGCCATTGCAAAGATGCCCCATGTATCCTGCCTACGACTCCTAGATTATTATAATTCCTCGTGGATGTCTGGAGTGGTCGCCGATGAGTTGAAGCTGGCGAAAATAGTGCCAATTTCGAAACCTCGTAAGCAGCCAACAAGCTACACCTCTTTCCGGCCTTTCGCCCTACTGTGTTGCGTTGGCAAACTGATGTAGCGAATGATTCACAAACGATTGACATGGTTCCTAGAAAGCTGCAACGAATTTTTTGCAAGAAATGAATGGGTTCCGCCAAGGTAGGTCGGCTATCAACAATGTTATCGCACTTGTCTCTTTCCTTGAAAAGAACCTCTCCGCAGATAAAATACCGAAAGCCATGTTCCTTGACATCAAGGCAGCTTTCGACTCGGTCTTTCACCATGCCGTTCTCACAACCATGGATGATCTTGGTCTAGGAAGGAATCTATACGAATGGATTGAGAACTATCTAAAACAGCGGAAAATGTATATGAGCACTGCAAATTTAATTTTCCCACACAGTTCTTTATAGTAAAGAAGGGTGTACCTCATTGTGCCGTGCTTAGCCCGCTTCTTTTTGACCTTACCCTGAAACACATAACACAATCACTTCCACGAGGAGTACACACCACGATTTACGCCGCGTACATCTGTATCTGGAGAGCTTCAAGGTCACGTTACACCACAAACAACGACTTTAAAAAGCTTTACAGAACATCTCCACATATCTAGCGCCCCGAGGCATGCACCTTTCAGCAGAAAAGAGCACACCCATAGCTTTCAAGAGGAAGAAAATGAGCAAATATGCACTATTCCTCGGTGAATGGCCGCTGAACTATGTATGGTTTCGTAGACTTCTGGTAATCATCATCGACAGAAATCTTACCTGGTCTTCTCAGGTGAAGAAACTTTAAAGTTTAATAGTAGCAGCAACTGAACTTTTTGAATTCGTGGCTGGAACATGATGGTGATGTAGATGCCGCTCAAGGGTAATGCTTGAGAAAGCGCACATTGAAGGAACATTACGCTAATGTTTACCGGTGCTTCACTGATTATCCCCACTAAATATAAGAGAATTTTCGAAGCCGCACGCAACAGCTCCATACGAATGTCTAGGACTTCCGAAGAGCTCATCAACATTAAGAATTGTAGCGGAAGCAGGATGTGTCCCACTGGATGTCGTTGCTATCAAGAAAGCATGCGTACTCATCTTCAATATGTATTACAACGTAAAAAACATTCCCCGTACCGAGTTCACCTGACGCACAGCAATTCTGCGTTCGGCCAAGCTGTGCGAATGATTGAACTCCCCCCTGTTAGTCAGACACAAATATTACTGCCTGCAACAATTTCTCCCTGGACACTTTCATCTCTAACTATCAAACAAGTTGTACCTGGCATCAATGGGACAAAGAGGCGAATGTCACAGGCTGCGCTGTTGCAGACTACTCTCCTAACCTTAGCCGAGAACTATGCTCAGCCCTCGCATATTTACACTCACGCCTCAACCACTCAAGAGACTTCCGCTTATGGACTGTATATTTATTCTACAAGACAAATGTCATCCAGTTGACTGCAATGAAAAACATTCTCGACAGCATCAGAACTTCATGGCATCAAAGAAGCTTTCCTTTACATCTTGCGCCAAACGCCGGACTGATGGGTAATTTTCATCGACTGCAAAGGAGCTCTACAGATATTGTTCAACCTTCTAAAGAAAACGGATTCTCACCCCGTTTCATTCGACATAGCATACCTACGTCACCTGGCTGTTACCAGAGGGAACTGTATCACATTTTAGTGGATACCGGCTCATTGTGGCATTTCCGCCAAAGAAAAAACAGATGAAGCATCGCGCAAATGTTTTCGACACCACAAAACATACGAACTTAGTTCACTAAATTGAATGCTGCTCAGATGGCTAAAAGGCTTGCGTTTGAAGAAAATAAGAGATGCTGGAACTTTCCGACACATCATTATGCCTTCCTTCACTCAATCGAGCGCTAGCTGAGAACAAGACTCTCATTCGAAATTCCTCGACATATGGAAGCGCTATACCATGGTCTACGCCTAAGCAGTGCTTATGTTAACAGCCTACGGTACCACTTCAGTTATGCATCCGCATAAGATGCAGTTGTGCATTGGTTTCGCTTTTGAACATCGGCACAAATTCATCCAAGACCTGGCGAACTTGGTTCAAAAACTTCTGGGAGCACAACTTGTGTCCTTTGGCATCCTCAGTTTTCTCGCAGCACGGAACCAAGCAGGCAGACATAGATAAAGTCGCTGTGACCTTCAATGAGCTCGACGACGACGTTCAAAGAATGACAACGTCCAAAGAAGGATAGCCTCTTGAAACACCTTGTACATCGTCCTAGCACCGGCGTCTAGCACCTGCGCATACCAAAACTACTACGCGTACAACTTAGGTTCTGTCTTAAAGCCCGATTTCTTCAGCTCACTTGGCCACCAGCTTCGAGACGATCTCCTAAGGAGCAGCTGCGTCGTCACACCACCAACCATCTTCGAGAAACCCGAATGGCTAGTAGACACACTCGATTTGCACGGCGCAGCTCGTGCTGTGGTATCCGTGACTTCGTAGGCCGATTGGCCACCGCTCTCCCTGTCGATCGTGGCGGAATTTTCGTTCAGGCTACTGCCGACTTCGGGGGTCAAGATGCTCTCAGAATGGAAGAAGGGTGCTACATCGTGGTCTGCAACACATCGCCCGTCTTCCTGAGCCTGTTGACCGAAATGCAGCGGTGCGCCATACGAGCTTTCGACACCAGTACGCGGCGCACGTTCGTATTCGATGACGAGCAGTGATTGTGCCAGAAGCTCTGCCTCGCCAAGGCCAACCACAACAACGTGGCGTTTGTGTTATCGTCTTGACCTCTACAACGAGGACACCGATCTTTCCTGCTCGAACCGGAACAGCATGGGACCCAGCAGCCGCTCGTAGAATGTGAGGAGTATGTCAGTTTTCAAATGCGGAACATTTCTTCGCGAACTTCGGCGACGTTGAGCGTATCTATCTATCTATCTATCTATCTATCTATCTATCTATCTATCTATCTATCTATCTATCTATCTATCTATCTATCTATCTATCTATCTATCTATCTATCTATCTATCTATCTATCTATCTATCTATCTATCTATCTATCTATCTATCTATCTATCTATCTGAGAGGCGTGACATCAATAAGGACATGACTACATGCCACACTCATGATGTGTTCGCGGCAGATTCTATAGCTTTATCTATACCGAAATTGGTATCATGGGATGTGAATGGATGATGAAGGTATAATGACTGGTGCAAACACAATAGTCATGAGATGCTTGTCATGTAACAACATAACTACATGCCATGCTTAAGACGCGCTCGCAGCCGTTTCGCTAGGTTCTCCTAAACCAAATTCGGTATTACGGGACGTGAATGGAAGACGAAGGTATGTGACTGGTGTAAACATGATAATCATGAGATGCGTGTCATGTAAAAACACAACTACATGCTACGCTAATGATGGCTCGCGGCCGTTTCACTAGCTTCACATGTTCGAATTTCGGTATTACGTGATGCGAATGGACGGCCTACGCAAATAAGACGACCAAACATGATTATCATGACATGCATGTTATGTAACCACATGACTACGTTCCCCACTCATGATGCGCTCTCGGCCGTTTCGCTACCTTCACATATGCCAAAATTTGGTATTACGCCTCGTGAATGATTAACGAAGAAATGTGACTGGTGCAAACATGATAATCATGAGATGCGTGTCATGTAAATACATTATTACACGCCACACTCAAGGCGCCAATACACTTCGACGTGAGCCGGCGAGCCAGCGCACTGGCATTTGTTTTGTCGCGTCACGCCGGCGATTCCACGCCAGGCGCTGACATCCCCCTAGTAGAGATGAGTGGATCTGCCCACTGATCTTCATTGTGGATCTGCATGCCATATACTCGCAGGTGGCGCTGCGTTGCTTTGACGCATGCGCGTTTGAGCACACATGGCGTCCCCCCGTCACGAAGAGAGGCAGACGTGGTGCTGTCTAAGTAACGTCATCGGCGCAAAATGCAGCATGTCACAGTTCGCGCCGACGGACGCTGGTCGCGCCGGTCACGCACGGCGTCGGAGTATAGAGTGCTCGCGTTTTGCTAGCGTTGACGCTGCGCCCAGCCTGAGTGTGCGTCAACGTTGCGTCGGAGTACATTGTTTCCTTCATGACGCACTCGCCGCCGTTGCGCTAGCTTCACATGTAACAAATTTGGTATCACGTGAAGTGAACAGATGACGAAGGTAAATGACACGTCCAAACCTGATAATTACAATATGCGTTTAACGTAAAACATGACTATACATGCTACGCTCATAGCATTCTCGCGGGCGTGTCACTAGTTCCACGTATACCAAATTCGGTATTACGTGACGTGAACGGAGGATGAATGTAAATGACACGTGCAAATGTGATAGTCATTATATGAATTTTATGTAAAACATTACTACATGTTACGCTCAAAGCACGCTCGCGGCCGTTTCGCTAGCTGCACATATACCAATGTTGGTATCAGGTGACGTTAATAGATGACGAAGGTAAATTAAACGCCCAAACATGATAATTATGACATGGGACTCATGTACGGCATAATTTACCTCCGCCTCTTAACGTTGTGCTGATTTTAAAGTGACCTATCACCCTTCCTCATTTGTACTTCGCATATCATCGATTCCCATTGTAAGTGGAATCTGCCAATTTTTGGCCCCTAAAGTTATCAGTTCATCCAAGCTGGTCGCGGCACCGTAATGTTTTTTTTTTTTGGTTGGATTAGGACCGTGGCTGACGGCTTGTTGGGCCATGTGTACTCATTAGTTCACCGCTTCTAACACATTCTGATAGAGACGCTTGTCTTGCTTTGAATTCGATGCGGGTGTACAACTAGTGAATCTTACCTTGCGAACGTGTTTTAGTGTATTTTACGCGTGCTGAAGTTTTTGAACCACGGCACAAAATGTTTTGTTTAAGAACTGGCGAATTCCACAAAACTCCTATATATCCCTGGACTGCAACCAGTCCAGGTAAAATGGCATAACCATTAGGCCTGAACTAAGAAACTAAAATAAGTAATCATACCAGTTACAAGGAATAATTAGTTGTGTGACTGCAAGATTGTTTCGCGACAAGGGCTTGTGATATCCACAGTGTGGCCTGGACGAGCTTAGCTAACCTCAATGAGACTATAAATTTTGTGTATAACATATCTGACCAATATAGCTGCAAGTTGCTCTAATTTAGGAACAATTGGTACTTTTCATATGTGAGCGATGTAAAATGCATTTTTTAACACCGGAGATATTCAATGTCGAAGGTAAGCCTCGGTCAGCATAACTCCCAGCTGATATGTGCCACAGTAGTTGGGCAAGTTACGCTACTCACCTGTGAGCCACTAAACTTAATGGGCGAAGCCAATCCATAAAATGGTGATATGATACCACGCTAATAACTGAAGGAGTTCAACTACATTCAAAAACCAGGATATGCTTATATACGAAACGCTGTAGTGGAGGGCCTCGTAAAGTTAGACCACACATGGGGAATTTTAACATGCACATAAACGTCAGTAAATCCGCTTCATGCATTTAATGCGCAAAAAAGGAAAAGGAGCCGCCAAGGCCTAAATTCGACCGCGTAACTTGCGGGTCCGAAATCGAGTGTCATAATTGCTAGACCACCGTGACCGGATTTCCGCGTCGTTAATTCACTGAGGTGTAGCGGTAAACTTTGTGTCTTGAAATAAACAAAAGTGTTCCCGTGCGCCTGTGTGGCAGTCCCTAGTACGGGACGCCATTGGAGATCGCCGCTGCCTAGGCGCGCGCCACCAAGAAGCTTTGCGTGTCCAAGGTAGAGATGATTGATTGATTGATTGATTGATTGATTGGGTTTAACGTCTCAAAACCGCCATATGATAGACGCCGTACTGGAAGGCTACGGAAATTTCAGACCATCAGCGGTTCTTTAACGTGCACCTAAATCTATGAACGCGGGACTCGAGCATTTTCGCCTGCATTCGGAAATGTGGCCGCCGCAGTTGGGATTCGATTCCACGACCTGTGGGTCAGCACTCGAGCACCATAACCATCAGACCACCGTGACGTGTCCTTTAGATGCCATGGCCTACCGTTGTTGTGGGTACAGTGCTCGACTTCTGGAACAAAGGTCGGGAGTTCGAACCCAGCCTCTGCAGGCGCCTCTGGAACTAGGCCAAGTGCCGGATATTGATTGATATCTGGGGTTTAACGTCCCAAAACCACCATATGATTATGAGAGACGCCGTAGTGGAGGGCTCCGGAAATTCCGACCACCTGGGGTTCTTTAACGTGCACCCAAATCTGAGCACACGGGCCTACAACATTTCCGCCTCCATCAGAAATGCAGCCGCCGCAGCCGGGATTTGAACCCGCGACCTGCGGGTCAGCAGCCGAGTACCTTAGCCACTAGACCACCGCGGCAGGGCTCCAAGGTAGAGGAGCCGAGCAGGTACTGCTCCCAAAGCTCGCTGCTTTAAATATTTTGTGGTCGTCTACGGGTGGAATGTAGGATGTGTACACTCTTCGTTCGCTGTCGACGTCTCTAACTATTTTGTCTTTTTATTTTTCATTCCGTTGGTATACTTTGTGATCAGTAGAACGCAATCTAAAAAAAACAGCCATGCACGAAATGATATGTTCTCGCGCAAGACAGGTGCTACTGGGCTGAGTGCTACCTGTCTTTCTGGCTGAATTCCTGGCTATACTGTTAGCTTTGCGCAAGGTAAATACTTCGATTCCAGTCATAGCAATCGTAAGTGACTCATTATCAGTGTGCTCTTCTCTGACCACATTCGCTTGCTCACCCATACTGAGTCCTTTTAAATCATTGGTTCCGTGTCATTTCCGAAGTATTCCTTCAATCCGGGCACCAGGGCACAAAGGTTTGTTGTTAAACGAATTGGCTGATTCTTATGCGAAGGCATCGCTTTCGACACCCATCATTCCTATTTTCCCACCTACAGTACACATTACGGTAGCGCAATTTCGCACGATTAAAACAGGCAAAATTTAGCAGACCTTGCACTGACGTGTTCTCCGGAGTACAACCACTTCTTATTTCTCTGGCGCAGTGAACTGTCCAATTCAAGGATGATGGAAGTTGTCATCACAAAATTTCGTTACCGCGTAACCTCCCTCAAAATTTACTTGCATAGATCCGGTTTATTGTACTCCCCCATGTGCATTTACGGTTATCAAGAGGAAACAATTTGTCATTTTTATTATATTGATCCGGGGTTGCGTCTAGCTGCAGCCATTTCTATGCGGGGTGGTGCGAAGAAGAGGACGACGACGTGTCTGGTGTTCGAAAAATACACAATGGTTTGACCGCTTGCTCAGCAAACAGTTTTGTTTTTTGGTAGTATTATTTTAAGCTACTTTTTCAGATTGGCTTCATTTTCATTTTAGTTTCATTTAAGTATCCTGCCGCCCGGTTCTTGGCCCATCCCCCTTTGTGGGTAAGCACCATTCATCAGAGGTCATCAGCATCAGCATCAGCATCAGCACAATGGCTTGCAGTAGAAGCTTGCTCGTTCGGACACGCATTTGACTAGCTCCACGTAGCTGTCTTCGCTCGAACGGTGCTTTCTCCGGTGCTTCCTCCGGTGCTTCCTGAGGCCTGAGCGTCCGGTTTCAATTCGGGATCTACCCCCGCTGCTACTTCAAGGGCACCTTCGAGCTTCCTCCTGTGGGGGAGTGGCCGGATCGGGTGGTGCTGTTAAGCCTATTAACCTGATGTCTCTTTCCTCTCCCGGCCAGGCATATTCTGCCTGGTCGGCTTCCCTTCCTAACAGTGATTTGCCAATCGATCTATTTTTGCGCAGTGGTCTGAAGAGCGTTCCTGTGGCCCTGGTTCCAACCAATGGCGAGTCTATTCGCATGAAAAAACCGAAACTAATTCAGGAAGAACTCCGGAAAATTTCCGATTATTACCAAATGATTACTGAGGTGCGTCAATTTGGGCGTGGAGGCATCCTGTGCTGCTCGCCGGACCAGGCCTGCATCACAGATCTTCTAAAATGCACAACGTTTGCCTCAAATCCGGTGAGCTGTTTCATACCTGTTCACTTGGCCTGTGTGAAGAACTGGTTCAAGGAGTGGACTTGAGCCTTACACCACCCGAAACACTTGAAATGTTTGCGGCCGCAGGAATAGTTTCTGTATTTCGATTCTCGCGAAACGTTGAGAACAAAAAGGTCCCCACAGAATCAGTGATTGTGACTTTTGCCGGTACGGCTCGACCGACCGAAATTAAGGCATGGCCACTAATTTATCGAGTAGATGCACTATCCCCTCGTACACTGCAGTGCAAAAAATGCTAGAGGTATGGGCATACCATCAAGGGATGTAGATCGGATGTGAGGTGTCGCACATGTACTGACCAACATAAACCCGACAAATGTTCAACCCAAGAGGTGAGATGCTGTCTATGCAGAGGAAATCACGCAGCTGACGATGAAAATTGCGCCATGAGGACATGTGAGTTGCAACTTCTAGAGATCATCGAACAACAACGATGCTCCCGGCGTGAGGCCCGATCTATTCTTTCTGAGCGCTCACGTGGCTATGCCTCCGTTGCCAACCGGGCAGACCAGATGCTTGAGTCGTCGTTGCCTGATTTAATAACATCAACGGTGGAAAAGGCCATGACGAAACTTATGGAATCTCTATACGTGAGCCTAACGGAGTCATTGGCACAGATAGTGAGCACTCAGTTGAATCAAATATTGCAGGGAGGTAACCAACCTATCATGCCCCCTTCTCTACCTTCACCAGTTAAGGTTACTGATATTCCATCGGAACCAGGCCCTTCGAAGTCAAAGCCAGACACGCCGAACACTGGTCATAGAATAATTATGCCTCTTGTACAGGACCTAGATTGGAGCTCGGACTCCGATTATCATGTCTCACAACCAGAACAAGTGGACTCTGACTCAAGAAATATGAAACGACGTGCTTCTACCGAGGCACAATGGTCCTCAATTAGTGCTAAATCAAGAAATAAGAGATATCAGAAGGAAACCCCATCAAAAAAGGATTTTTTAAAGGATAGCATCTTAGAGAAAGCAGTTAGTGCTGCTGGTATCTCTTCAAAATAGGGAATTTAAAAGTACTACAGGGGAATTGCCGCTCCATTTTTTCAGCAGCTACAGACTTACTTCAACTTTGCGATAATTATTCCCCTGATATTGTTGCTTTACAAGAAACTTGGCTTGCAGAAAATAGGTAATATAGGATTAAAAATTACCGCACATTTCATCTATACCGCCCAACTCGGGGTGGAGGTTTCGCAATATTTATCTCATCTGAAATCGCCCATAGAGCTAAAATTATTTATCAGTGAATGGCTTCAGGAAACGAGATTTTAGCCTTAAGCATTACTATTCCTGGGTCCCTCCCATTCTCATTTATTAATGCTTATTTTCCTGCGGGTGTTCTAAATTCTTCCGTCCTAGAAACTGCAGTTCACTATTGTTAAAAAGATATTGTATTAGTAGGTAACTTCAATTCTCATCATATTTCTTGGGGATCAAAAACTGATCTGAATGGCAAACGTTTATCGGATTGGGTGAACAATAATAACTTTATATGCATAAACACAAAAACTCCTACTTTTATGTGTACTCAGTCCTCCTCGGTACTCGATCTAACTTTTTCTAACGCTAACCTCTCCAACTTATCATGGTCTTCGATTAACGCGGGAACAAGTAGTGACCATGTGCCAATATTGTTCGAGGTGGTATGTCCAATAACCTCCAAGAATAGATCTTCTGTAACACACGTAAACTTTAATACTTTCGAGAAATCGTTACGAGGCGCTTTATCTAACCAAACGAATGATGCAGAACTAGACGCGATCAGAATTAGCGACATTTTAAAAGAGTCAATAAATAAATCAAAATTCATCATTGAAAGCACTAAACTGTCTACCAACCCTTGGTGGAATGTGGACCGTTCGCGGGCTTATAGACTAAGAAAGGCTGCATGGAAAAAATTAAACTTCAACCAGTGTCCCAGGAACTGGAGTGATCATAAGTATGCGGCCGCTATTTTTAAGAGAACCATCGCTAATGCGAAGGACAAATTTAACAATGAGCGATGTGAGTTCCTGTCAAAGCCGGTCAATAGAAAAGCACTTTTTCACTTTCTGAGAACTAAGAAAGTTCTTCCAGTACAAAAAAAATATAGAATCTGTAGTATCATCACCAGTTGAACTGAAGGCCCTTCTAGAAAATATAGCTCAGGTCTTAGAAAGTCGTTTTATGACACTTCTCTCATACCAAGCCCAGTCCCCCCAAAGGGCTGAGGATTTTGAAGAGGTTACGCCTGCAGAATTAGCAAACGTAGTCAGAACACTACCCCATTCGGCTCCTGGTCCTGATGGCATGACGACGTCGGTGATAAAATCAGTACATAAAATATACCCACTTGGCCTTCTCGAAATTATTAATCACTCACTTAGAAACTCTTGGATGCCACCTGATTGGAGAATGACAAAAGTGATTCCAGTATTAAAAAAGCAAGGCGCTGGGTTTACCTTAGATGACATCAGGCCCATTTCACTTACATCGAACCTAGTAAAACTCGTTGAAAGAATTTTATATAGACGTATAGATTGATGGATATCAGAAAAACTGAGACTAAGCCCATGTCAGATTAGATTCAGGCGTGGTTGCTCTACTTGGTGTGCGAACGTGGATCTCGAAAGCAGAATTCAACTTGCTCGATATCAGAAACAATACTCCGCTTTGGTAACCTTAGATATCACAAAAGCCTATGATAGCGTGGAGCATGTTAAACCGCTAGATTCACTTCAGAATTTAGGACTGCCTCAATACTTTGTGGCCTGGATCCATGCTTTCTTAGGTGATAGAGAATTTTACTGCTTGCAGTCTAGTGTCAACTCTTCAATAAACAGGCAAACGAGAGGTATACCGCAAGGGTCAGTACTATCGCCCTTATTATTTAATGCACTGCTATGTACCATTCCCATACATCAAGATGTACAGGTCTATGTGTATGCCGATGATATTGCATTTTTTGCTGCGTCGGCGGACATTCACACTCTGTACCTGATTCTGCAGACATACATGAATAGTCTGGAAACGTGGCTGGAGAATATCAACCTATGCCTCAATACAAGCAAAAGTACAATCATAGTTTTCGCACAAAATGCCCCAGTGCGAATTTCACTAATGTACCGACAGGATGCCATACCTCAGGTCGAGTCAGTTAGGTACTTGGGGGTAACCTACACCGAAACACTTAACTGGAGTCCCCACATAGAAAACATGGCTGCTAAAGGAGCACGTGTCGTAGGGATGCTGCGCAGGCTCAGTAATTATCGTGCCGGTTTGCGTAGAGACGTGCTCATTATGATATATTGCATGTACAATCGACCGATATTAGAATTCAGCTGTGTTTTGTTTTCTGGCTCTGGGGCCTACGAAGTTCGACCACTGATTCTGCTAGAACGCGAATCTTTACGCTTATGCCTAGGGCTACCCAAATATGTTGCCAACAATATCCTATACGAAGAATCCCGCCTGCCTTCTCTTATCAAAAGATTTCATATTCTGACAGTACGTACATTCCTTAAAATTTATGCATCAGCTCAGCGGGGGTCACAGTATGTGTTCATTAACAAGCAGACCTCATTCTTCAACCACCAATGGCTTAAATTAAGGTGTCCTCAAGTAATATTTACTCAGAAACTTTTGGAGCCCTTAAGAGTTAACCTTTGGGAAACACTTGTGCTCAACATTGTAGATGCAATTAGGATAGAATTTGACGATATATATCCCAAGAATGCAAACAAATTACCATATCAGTATATAAATGGCATTTTGGAAGATCCTTTGGCCAATCTAGAAACATCCATTGTGATAGCGACTGACGCTTCGGTTTATGAAGAGAAGGCTGGCGTAGGAATCGTATGATCCTCTCTAAATTGGACTTTCTCAATTCAATTACCCGACTCTACACCTATTTACCAAGCTGAACTACTGGCAATAGTCCTTGCATTGCGTATAGTGCCGCAAGATCTATCAGCTGTGATTGTTCTAACAGACTGTCTCTCGGTGTGTACTGCCTTAAGCTCACCAACTTTTTCGCGAACCTTAGAAACTTTCTACTCGCTCATTCCTACACATGTGCGACTCGTCCGACTAGTTTGGGTACCAGGCCATAGAGGTTCAGCTCTGAATGAGCATGCAGATGCACTAGCTGTATCTTCCCTTGATTGTCCTGTTTTGCCTATTTTGCCTACTTCGGAATATATCACCGCAGTACGCTTTGAAAAACGCACAACGGTCAATAACTTTGAAAAATCCCCTTTGTCTGTATCAGACTTCCCACAGCTAAAGTTCCCTTGGAAGAACAAGTGGTGTTCATCAAGAAAGGAAGAAATAGTGATTACCAGGCTGCGTTGTCGAGTCCCCTCATTGAACTTTTACCTTCACAGGTCGGGTCTGGCACAGTAGCCTTTGTGCCTTTATTGTAATGAGAGAAAATCTGTGGAGCACTTCTTTTTGTCATGCCGAAAATTCAAAACTCAAAGGAAATATCTACTAGAAAAACCCCTATGAAAGTTGGGCTTAAACTTGACGCTTCCGGTGATTCTTTCATTTGGCGCAGTCGCATTTGGATTCAGCCACAGGAGCGTTTTTACCACTGTTACACATTTCTTACGAGAATCTAAAAGAAAGGAATGCTAAAAATCAGTATTTTCAGATGTTTTATACATAATTTTTTTCTTTTTTGTATGTTTATTATGTTTTCTTTTCAACGTTTTTTTTAGAAATTTAACGCCTTTTTATTATTACCTATATTACCTAATTATTCAAACCCTCGCTTTCAAGAAGTGAATTAATTTAAAAATCAAGGCACCGTCCCATTCATGGCCTATCCCCCTAGGTGGGTTGCGCCAAGGTGTTGAGGAACCAACCAACCAACCAACACAACGGCTGCCACCTTTACTGCTGGTCTATTTTGCTACTCTGAAGTAGTAAATACATTCGCAACATTTTGGTGGTAGTGCCGGGTACGACGCAAGACAGAACTTCGCAGAGGACGTGTTCTCGACTGCACGACCATGTCAACAGAAACCAGTTCTGCCGCTCCTGTTTCAGCCGCGACTCCGGCATAGCCTGTACAGCTGGTCGTATTGACGGAACCGCGCTACCCAGGCAACTTTTGCGGCACCGACCGCGTTGACGTAGACGACTGGATTTCGAAGATCGAGCGGTTTGCAGCGATCTACCGGCGGGACCTTACGATAATGCTTGCCAACGTTGGCTTCTATCTCTGCGAAACAGCAGGCGCATAGTTCGAGGCTCATGAAGCTGACATAACCAGCTGGGATGCTTGCAAATAGAAGCTTCAGGATCTATTTTGCAAAGCCGTCGGATGCCAGTGGGCCGCTTCTAAAGAACTCTCTTGCCGGGCACAAACTACGACTGAATCCTATGTCACCTACATCCTTGACGTTCTCGCCCTTTGCCGCCGTGTAGACCCCTACATGACCGAGGAAGATAAGGTAAGCCATTTGCCCAAAGGCATCGCGAATGATGCTTTCAACTTACTCGTGTGTAAGAATTGTTCGACAGTTAACGACATTATCAAATAGTGCCGCCGATTCGAAGAGCTGAAGAGTCGCGGAGTCGCCAAAAATTTCTTGCGACTTCCGAACCCGGCTGCTACTTCATCTTGGGAGGACCATCAGCCGTCATGAAGTGAACCACCTACAAACGAGAGCGTAGTTCGCATCGTGCGTCGAGAAATTGAAGCAGCGTCTCCTACATCTTTCCTTACCCGCCCATCTGATGATCGACCACCGATCTCGTTGATCCAGCAGGTTGTGAGGGAGGAGCTGGCAAACATCGGACTGCCACCCGCATGTTCGTAGACGGAACCTCGGGTCAATACCATAACGTCTTTTCCTGCGCCAAAAAGATTCCGCAGCTACTGTAATCCTGCTCAGTGGAGAACGACGCAGGACGACAGGCCAATCTGTTTTTATTGCCATGGTGTAGGACACATCTCCCGCTACCGTTGTTCTCGCACCTATCCACCTCGGTCGTTTTCTCCTATCGACGTGACGACAGCTACCGGCACCTGCAGTATGGCTCTCGTGACGATTGACCATAGAATGGCGCTCCTGCGAGATCGGTCCGCTGTTCCAGCCGTTCGCCGTTCCCGCATGACCGTCGCTCCAGGCCACCTCAGCAACGTCGCTATCCGTCGATCCACCCTATTAGATGCCCTTCCTCGGAAAACTGAGCAATGCGGCTCCCGGAGTTGACGCTGCATTGAACTCCCGACCTGAAAACCCTCTGCTGACCCTGACTACGGATCACAACCTGCTCGATGTAGAAGTGGATGGCCTTCCCGTTACTGTCCTTATTGACACCGGCGCACATGTTTCAGTTCTGAGCTCTGACCTCCGTGCACGAATAAATAAGGTCCTTACGCCGCCCTAGTTTCTGTTTGTACGTGTCGCTAGTGGAGCGACTCCGGCTATGCTCGGAATGTGCACTGCACGTGTGAGGTTCGCCGACCACCAGACGTCCGTTCTGTTTCATGTTCTCGCTCATTGTCCTCATGACATCATCCTCGGACTCTATTTTTGTCTGAACACTCCGCTGTAATGGACTGATCAGCCAGCATCGTGCAACTTGATTTGCCTGCGACCCCCAACGCGTCGAAGATGGTTCAGAACAAGCTTTCGTGTGCCGAGTTTGTTCGTCTCCAACCACAAGCCCTAACTTTTGTCACAGTTGAACCATATTCCAGTGTACTGGATGGGGATTACATGGTCTCTCCCTCTCCCGTTGTTTCACTGGCCCGCAACGTTTCCTCTCCGTACAATGTTTTAATTGTTACAGCGAACAAGACGTATCTTCCTCTTCTGAAGTTTGGACTCAGCCTTCAAGTACTACCACAAGACAATGTTCTCGTCACTCTATCACCGTCGCACGAGTGCCAGATCTCACCAGTGTCCCGTGAACAGGCCACACTCATACACCCGAAAGCGCAAAGCACTGACGCAGCCACATCTACACTTCACAACAACGTGACCAGGATGACTGCCTCAGACCTGTTGCCGCCTCAAGTCAAAGACCTCAGTGATTTCCTCACGACCTATTCGGACATATTTGACTTTGACGGTAGACCCTTAGGTCAAATCTCGCAAGTCAAACACCGCATAAATACCGGCGATGCAGCTCTAATTCACAGGCATCTCTATCGAGTTTCACCATCCGAGTGCCAAGTTATCCAACAGGAGGTCTATAAGATGCTCAAAAAAGACATCATAGAGCCCTCTTATAGTGCCTGAGCGTCCCCTGTAGTATTAGTTAAAAAGAAACACAATACCTGGTATTTCTGCGTGGACTATCGGCATTTAAACAAGGTCAACAAAAAGGATGTCTACCCACTTCCTCGTATCGATGATGACCTGGATTGCCTTCATAATGCAACCTATTTTTCTCCGAGAGGCTTACGCTCTGGTTACTGGCAATTGCTTTGGACGACCTCGACCAGGACAAGACCGCCTTTGTAACACGTGATGGTCTCTACCATTTCAACGTAATGCCGTTCTGCTTATGCTATGCGCCGGCCACATTAGACCGGATGATGGCCACGCTTTTGCGCAGCTTTAAATAGTCTAGCTATCTGTCTTTGTTATCTCGATGACATGATTGTGTTTGCCCCAACCTTTGAGTCTCACCTCGAGTGACTTTCCTCTATTCTATCAGTATTTCGTGAGGCTGGGCTTCAACTTGATTCTTTGAAATACCATTTATTCATCGCCAAGTTACTATTCTAGGGCATCACGTTGACTCATCCGTCATCCACCCCAATACAGACAAAGATTGTGCTGTCCTCGATTTTCCCGTACCGACCTGTGCCAAGGACGTTCGAAGTTTTGTGGGCTGATGCTCATATTTCGAACGATTCGCCAGAAACTTAGCAGAGGTCACACGCCCCCTCACTGATCTTTCGAAGAAAGATGTGCCATTTGAATGGGGTCCTGATCAGGCGACGGCTTTTTCCCGGCTAACAGCACTTCTGACCACGCCACTGATTCTCGTCCACTTCGGCCCGTCCGCTCCAACCGAGGTGTCCACACTGATGCTAGTGGCTACGGTATCGGCGCGGTGTTAGCACAGCGTCAAGCCTGCCATGATCGAGTTCTTGCGTATGCCAGCCAGCTCCTTTCTCCTGCCGACCGCAATTACTCTATTACTGAGCGCGAATGCCTGGCGCTTGTATGGGCAGTTAGTAAACTCCGCCCCTGTTTCTATGACCGTCCTTAACCGTTACCACTGACCATCACGGTCTATGCTGGCTTTCAGCTCTAAAATATCCTACAGGGCGCCTTGCTCGTTGGGCTCTGCGCCTCCAGGAATTTATATACACCGTGGTTTACAAGTCCGGCCGTTTACACCAAGACGCCGACTGCCTCTCTCGGTACCCTGTTAACGCTCCCTACCTCGTGACGGACGACGCGTCCATCTGTATTTCCTCGCTCTCCGCTTTCGTCAACATGGAATGTGAGCAACGGCGTGACGCGTCCCTATGAGATGTGATCGACCGCCTGAATACTGGCTCCACAGAGAGTCTGCTTTCATTGTTCGTTGTCATAGACGGCATCCTATATATGCCGCCGCAACATGCCCCCAGTGAGACAGGAACTGCTATAGTACACTCATCTGCGCTCGACCGTACTTCAGAAATTACATGATGTACCAACGGCTGGCCACCTTGGTGTTCTTTGAGCGTACGACCATGTCCGCCGACGCTTTTTCTGCCACGGCCTCGACTGTTTCGTACAACATTATGTTGTTTCTTGCGAGCCATGCCAACGCTGCAAAAGACCAGCTGTACAACCCACCGGGCTCCTTCAACCAATCGACATACCTGCCGAGCCTTTCTATCGTGTTGGCCTTGACCTGCGGGGCCCTTTCCCTCTTTCTAACAACGGTAACAGGTGGGTCACCGTCGCTACAGATTATCCGACCCGTTTTGCCATTACGAGACCTCTTCCAAGCAGCTGCGCTACAGGCCTCGCTGACTATTTGATCGAAGACGTCATCTTACATCACGTCGCTCCTCGTGAACTGGTTACCGGCCGCGGTCGCTAGTTTTTATTTAACGTAATCGACGACCTAATTCGTTCTTGTAACACCAAGCACAAGCTCACGACGGCCTGTCATCCTCTAACGAACGGCCTCACAGAACGTTTGAATCGTACGCTCACTGACATGCTCGCGATGTACATGCCGACTGATCATCGCGACCGGAACATTGCGCTACCCTTTGGATATTCTCCTTTTTACCTTTTGTGTGGAAGAAACCCGACATGACCGTTTAACACGATTGTACCCAACCCTTTTTGACCTGTCCACACCATATGCTCGCCGTGCTGTTAGCACAGCCGAAAAGGCACTTCAGATTGCTCATCAACGCTTTTCGGACTCACAGCTCCGCCTGAAACATAGCTATGACAGCCGCCATTGAAACGACCGCTTTAATCCAGGTGACATCATTCTTCTGTGGACTCCGTCATGGCATGCTGGCCTGGCCCAAAAGCTTCTACCCAAGTATTCCGAACATTACCGTGTGCTACGGCAGGTAACTGTTGTTACTTATGATATAGCATATCTAAACCATTCGATGCCCTCCACATCTTCTGACATTGTCCACGTCGCTCGCCTGAAGCCGTACCTCTCGTCCAACACTTGCTAAGAAGCGCCGGGTCGGCGCTTTTGCCGCCGGGGGTCGATGCTGCGGCGTTGCGTCTAGCAGCGGCTATTTCTCTACGGGATGGTGCGAAGAAGAGGACGACGTCGTTTTGGTGTTCGAAAAATACACAATGGCTGCCATCTTGACGGCTGGTTTATCTCTCTTCTCCAAAGTAGTAAATACATTCGCAACAGTATTGTCACCGTTTCCATTTATTAAGGTAAAGATCACTAGCACCACCTCTTCAAAAACTGGGCTTGAAATTATAAGAACTTGCTCTTCTTTCATTTGGAGCCTCTACACTGAGTCACAGCTACAGGAATGTTTTATTCGCCGTTCAGTAATACATCAGAGCAACTGAGCGAGTTTATTGCTGAATTGCGGTCTCACTACTTTTCCTCCTTTTTTGTTCTTCAAATTTGCAATCGGCACTTCAAATCACAAATAAGTAACTAATAACTTTTATGAACGAAGCAATGCAGAAAGTATCGGGCAAATTCACCATATATTCGGCCAATCTCCTCCTTTGGCTACGAGCCATGTGCATAAAACAACAACAACAACAACAACAACAACAACAACAACAACAACAACAACAACAACAACAACAACAACAACAACAACAACAACAACAAATACAGCAACAACAAGAACATCAGTGCTGCCTGAGGAACTACTAATTTTACTTCAAAATGAGCGCATAACGAGCAATCTGCACACTACGTCGAACTTTGCAAGCGCTATTTGAACACACTCACTTGCAAGTTTACGTCGTACAATGCTTGGCTCTATATGAAAAGGTCACACTGTTTTTTTTTTGTTTTTTTTGCGTCACGATTGTACTTCATACCAGACAGCGTCTGTCTTATGGACAAAGCAGTCTCGCGAAGATATCGGATCCCGCACACCACATCGCTGAAACCGTACGGAGAATAATCGCTGGCATCGCTTCTCTCCCGCTGCGTCGAAGTATTCAGCGAAGTGTTCAAATCTTCGCTGGTCTTGCACGTTCCAAAGTACCTACAACAGGATTCACGTCAGGCAGAGCCAGGGGTAGGGTCGCATGAAGTTCATCTAGCGTATCAGCGCACATGACACGTACAAGGGCACGTTAAAACTTGCCCATAGTATACCTCGTGGCGGCTCTGTCCTACTAGCTGGTTCTCAGTCAGCTCGCCAGGGCGGCGCATCGCATGAATTCTAGGCGTGCCACATGGGTAGCTTTGGCTTTCCATAGTGAGAGGGAAAAGGTAAGCGATGTTTAGGACGAAAAAGAGGAGAAGGGAAGACAAAACATATCACCGCCCTGTTAAGGGCAACATAGCAAGGAGGTTGGAAAATAACAGTGCGAGTGTAAAGCATAGCATAGCCTAGTGTTGTATAGTATAGCAAAGTGGTGGAATAGAGAAGTGACGGTAACTATGAAGGAGGGATTGGTAGGTGAGGAGAAGAGAAAGGAGCAGTGAAGAGGACACCACAGAATCACAAAGGAAGGTTGTCTTTCCTGCCATAGACGCCAAGTAGGCAGCACGTTTGAAACGCCAGCGTCGCTCAAGCGCTCGCTAATATCACTCTTCTGCAATTGCGGCAGCTTCCACGTTGAGCGCAACTGCATACTTATTAGGGGCGAAGTTCCTCTTAGTCAAATTTTGTCCTGCGTTAGGCGTAACCGGCAGTACTATACATACATACATACATACATACATACATACATACATACATACATACATACATACATACATACGTACGTACGTACGTACGTACGTACATACATACCTACATACATACATACATACATACATACATACATACATACATACATACATACATACATACATACATACATACATACATACATACATACATACATACATACATACATACATACATACATACATACATACATACATACATACATACATACATACATACATACATACATACATACAACATACATACAACAGACAGACAGACAGACAGACAGACAGACAGACAGACAGATGAAGGATAGTAGGACGGTTCGCCCCACGCATCATCATTCACTCTACGTACATTCTGTGATTTTTTAAATGCAAAGCATTTCTTAGTGAACTTAGGTGAACTTGAGCGTATCTATCTATCTATCTATCTATCTATCTATCTATCTATCTATCTATCTATCTATCTATCTATCTATCTATCTATCTACATATTTTAGCTCTTCGGGCGATTTCAATAATGGCATCGATACCGAAAATGGTATGGCATAAGATTAATCTATGACGAGTATAACTGACTATTAATATTATAAAAATCATGATATTTACGTCATCAATGTCACGATTTACATTTCTTTGTTTTACTGCACTTGTGGTGGTTTTGTTCATATTACATATCGCGAAACTGACATGGTATGACATGACTGCATGGCGAACATAAGTGACAGACAAATTCTCCGAAATTCTAAATTGCGAAAAAAATACAAGTTTTATCGATGCGATCGTGGATCGTGTTCTAGAGGCAATGTCCTCATAGCTGTTGCAGACGATCTGGTTTCATCGCACGTAGCTCTCGTTTGCCCTCTAGAATTAGTGTTGGTTAGTGTTCGTCTACACAGTAAAGACGCTCTCGTTTGTGCGTGCTATCGGCCTCCTAATGTACCTGCTGGTTTTTCTTCAGATTCGTACGATGCCCTTAACATGCTTGATGTTCGGTTTCCCACCTCGCATATTATTCTTTTAGGCGATTTTAATTTCCCCGACATTCATTGGAATTCGCCTTGTACCTTACCTGGCTCCAGCAATCCCGAATACACCTCTTTTATTAATACATGCTTAGAGTTTAACTTTAGCCAGTTGGTTAACTCCCCAACCCGTATCACGTCTCCTAGTTCTACCATATTAGACCTGGTGTTCACAAATAACCCTGATCTCATTCAGTTTCTGTCAGTCGTGCCAGGTCTCAGCGATCACTCTGCCATTCACTTTCTCGTACCGAACACGCCGTCAAAAATTAGTAAAGCTACAAAAATAAACAGAGATTACAGGAGAGCTGACTACACGTTATTAATGCTGTACTGGAGACATTTTCACAGGAATTTTTTTCTAGCTTTTCTGAACACTCGGTAAACGAAAACTGGCTACGTTTCAGAGCTAAAATCGAAGAACTTACCGACCGCTTCATACCGCGCCGTAAAATAACCGATAACAATCGGTCTGCTTGGTTCACGCCTACTTTAAGGCGGCTACTAAAAAGAAGCGCATCTTTCGAAGTGCAAAGCTCTCGGGCAACATCAAAAGATGGGATGATTATCGTAGTATAGCCGACGAGTACGCACGCGCACTCTCACTTGCCAAGCGCTCATATTTTGAACAAACGTTGCCTTCTTTGTTAGTAACTAATCCTCGTAGATTTTGGCAGGTAATTGGCGGAAATAACACAAAACAAATTGACCTAGTTTCAGGGAGCGAATCATTTATTCCAAGATAAAATTGTTGCCTAGCTCTTTACGGTGTATTCGCATTTTCATTTGTAAACGTGGTGCCTACCACTGTTCCTAACTTGTCTACTCACAACTACGATCTAATGGAGTCAGCACACCTTGATTGGGAGGGCATAAGGAAGTTAATTGAAAATCTCAAGCCTTCTTCTTCCCCCAGGGATGACGGAATTAACGCCAAGTTTCTCAAAAATACCACATTGTTTTCGTCCTTAATACTGTGCAGACTTTTTTCACAGTCTTTGGAAGCCAGTACCCTGCCGAACGACTGGAAAGTGGGGAAGGTGGTTCCTCTTCACAAGTCAGGTAACACCAACGATCCCCACAATTATAGACCCATCTCACTAACTAGTGTGCCATGTAAGCTATTAGAACATGTCATTTACTGCAACTTAGTCAACTTTCTTGAGAATAATTCTTTTTTTACTAACTTTCAACATGGTTTTAGAAAAAGGTACTCCTGTGAAACTCAGCTCTTATGCTTTACTAATGATTTATTTTCTGCTATTGATCGTGGTACTTTTATTGATTGTGTATTTATCGACTTTTCTAAAGCATTTGACACAGTTTGTCACGAATTAATGCTTTTAGAATTAAGTAAACTAACTCTTGACCCACACATCTTGAAATGGATGGAGTGCTTCTTACGTAACCGCGAGCGATTTGTGACTGCTAATGAATGTAACTCTCCCCCTACTGCCGTAACCTCAGGTGTGCCTGAAGGCTCTGTTTTGGGTCCGTTACTTTTTTAATATATAATAATGATTTACCTCATAACATTTCCTCCTCCATTAGGTTATTTGCTGACGATTGGGTTATTTACCGTGAAATTTTGACCTCTAACGACAATGACACCCTACAATCTGACCTAGACAATATTTCTTCGTGGTGTAATAATTGGCCAATGAAACTTAACACAAATAAATGCAAATCAATGAGGATAGCTCGTAACCCTTCCAAAGTTGCGTCCCCTTGTACCTACTTAATAACACTCCCCTAAACAACGTTTCTTCTTTCTTACAAGTACCTCAGTGTTAACATTTCAAACAACCTGTCATTGCAGGCTCACGTTGACTACATAACATGCAACGCTAATCGAACTCTTGGCTATTTACGTCGGAATTTTTCTCTTGCTCCAATTAACCTAAAGCTTCTCCTGTATAAATCATTTGTGTGGCCAAAACTCGAATATGCGTCATGTATCTGGCATCCTCATATTCACATGCTCATAGACAACATCGAATCCATTCAGAATCGCTCAGCACGTTTCATATTGTCCAATTATTCTCGAACTGCAAGTGTCCCATTAATGAGGGCTCAACTAAATTTGTGTAACCTCTCAATACGACACGAAAATTCACGTCTCTGTCTTTTTAATAAGATCTATCACACTAACAGAACCATCTCTGATTCACTGTTTTTTCCACCAGCCTACATATCGGCACGCAATGACCATCAATACAAAGTTGGGGTTCCCTTTTGCCATACAAACCAGCACTTCAACTCTTTCATCCTTAGAACATGTACTGACTGGAACCGCCTTGCCGCATCGATCGCTTATATCACAGACGCCAACTCGTTCAAATCAATCATTTTTAAAAGTGCATTATAATTTATTCTAATCCTGCTGTTTTGTTTTACTTCTTATTGATATTTGTTGTCCCACTCCTCTCTGTAATGCCCAGTGCCTTGAGAGTAAATAAATGAAATGAAATGAAATATAATTACTTGCTTAAACCCTCCCCTCGCAAGGCGACCCTTCCTCTCTTCCCTCTTGTACATGCAGTTGTCGTTGATCTCTATGTTGTCGCTTCGTGTGGCCGCACGGGACTCGCGTTTTCAGGCAAGGTCATGTCTCTGGAGAGTTGTCCGTTGGTCGGCGCTTTTATCTGTCTAGTTGCCTTTTTTGTTGTTGTTTGATGTCCTTGCTTTTTCCCCCCTTCTTATGTTGCCCATGTCATACATTATAGGTATCAGCTTTTAGTACTCTTTTTCTACTCTTCGGTTGCCTCTGGGTGCGTTCGTTTATATCTCAAAATATTTTGACCTTTTCGTGTTTCCGGCTTGGTATTGCATATAACCTAAAGTGACTCAATTAGTGCCATCTACGCCACATATAATAGCTACTTTTGCTTCAGCTGAAGTGAACGCATCACAGTTTACAAACACCATTAATAAGTAAAATAACAGTGTCACGCTGCTGATAAGAGATTCTGTGCCTCTGTGGTTCTTGCCTTGTTGTCAACGTCGAGACGCGCCGATGTTGTTTAGCTCTTTAATTTTCGTTCACTTGCACAATTATTTTCTTTCCCTTCAATTAGTACCCACCGATGATGTTGTTCTCAGGACTGAGAGGACGCGAAATGATGACTTCGTGATCCCGATGACCAAGGTGGCAAAGTGGAGAAGGCGTGACGGGGGCGGCAGGGAACGGGACAACAGCGTTAGGCGGTGGACGGTGAGGCAGGTACGCCCTAATTCGCTAATCAGTTTTCCTGGTTATTCGCGTCCGAGACGCTTTCGCACAAGAGCCGTCTCGGTTGTGTTTCTCTCTTGTCGTGTGCGGAAATAAGAAAATGGTGTCGTGGCTTGCTTTCAATCTCTCTCGAACTGAAAGCCACTCTTAGTGGTTACGAAGTAGTGCTCCCTAAAATCGGAATTGCAGGTAGTTGGCATTCAATTTAGAGTGATTTAGCCGTCCCAAAGCCATTCGACATCAGAAAAATCAGGGCAAGAGAACATTTCCGTGTGCGTCTATTACGTTAGTTCTTCTTTCCTTTCTTTCTTTCCTTCTTTCTTTCTTTCTTTCTTTCTTACTTTCTTTCTTTCCTTCTGTCTTTCTTTTTTTCCTTTTCTTTTTATTTATTTATTAAGTCATTTATTTATTAGATATTTCCATTTTTCTTTCACTATTTCATTCTTTGTTTATTTCGTCGTTAAGTTATTCCCTTCTTACTTTCCATCCACATTTTTTTTTCCTCAGTGCCAGGTAGCCAACCGAAAAGCTTTCTTCTGGTTAACCTCCCTGCCTTTTACTCCACCTTATCATTTCTCTCTCTCTATTCAGTCGTTCTGCTTGGTGCTCTCTCTCTCAGCTCTTTCCTTCTACCATAGCTGGATTTGAACTTTCATCCACGAGGTCAAGGTGAAAGCAGTGCAATGCTTTAATGGCTAAAGGCAACGACGATGGTCATGCGTAAACATCGAGGCAACTGTTAATTGTGACAACGTGAATTGATGAGTGGCTACAATAAAGTATCTGATTTCCGTATTGAAAAGTGCTTTTAGCCGAGAAGCCTACGATTAAAAAGGCGTAAATTGTTGCAAAACGTTGTGCAGAAATACGCACATGACCAGAGCATATGTGATGGCCGCATTTTTTGTACACGCCGCCACCAAAATCTATGACATCGACATTTTGCTTCTCAATTGACTTTGGTGCTCGTCTTCCCAAACGCTCTGACGATGTACGCCGTTGTCTGTGACCTTAGTATGAGCATTGGAATGCTTGATTTCTGCATCTCACGGGACGTCTTTACGCTCTCTCGTAGTAGGGTACCTAGTACTCTAATTCGTTACCCACTTTTTCTAAACAGATTGAAACGGAAGCTGTTCGACTCTGTTGTATGCGGAGTCCCAGTGTGTGAAGTCCACAGGACGGCTTAATGCTCTCCCGTAGAAGAGTCTCTGGTACTCTAAATCGTTACCCACTTTTTAAAACACACTGAATGATATATTCTGTCAATAATTTTTATATAGGAACGGATTACTGCTCTCCCATAGTTGAGTACCAAGAACTCGAAATCATCAAACATTTTTTTCTAAAGACATAGGGACGGCTCAATGCTTTACCGTAGTTGAGTAGAGAAAAGAAACAGCTCGCACCTTTTCAAACGTTGTTTTGGGAGATAAGCCAGCAGAAAGGAGAAGAGCGAACGCTCCGGCAGCGTCGGTGGCGCGTTCAGTTGGCTTTACACAAACGCGAGACATGTCGGGACATGCCGCCTCGCTGCCGCTGCAACGTCTACTTCCAGAGCTCTCGGCAATCGTAATCCAAGTCAGGCTCTCGATGAGCACGTCCTCGTTGAGGTCAAGCTACGTCGTGCTGCACGGGTAGTTTTCGATTTGAGCCGTTGCGAGCCACCACTGACGCCTGTGCCGCCATGTTGAATCTGCGGTGGGCTGGTTAGGTCACGTGGTTTGATCTAGCAAAGCCAAGGCTGCGAAGCGGAAACCAGATCCGATTTCGCGTGGCGGGGAAATCGCGCTCGGACCGATTTTTTGCGCGCCAGCCGCGCGGCGTGGTTTTCCGGCGCCTTGGGCGGCGAAACGGGCCAGTTTCCGGATAGTTTCACCGGTTTCGCTCTTTCCGAGGCCAAGTGTGAACGCACCTTTAGACAACTTCGGCGACTTGGAGCAAATCTATCTATCTATCTATCTATCTATCTATCTATCTATCTATCTATCTATCTATCTATCTATCTATCTATCTATCTATCTATCTATCTATCTATCTATCTATCTATCTATCTATCTAGCCACGTACGACATTTAGCCTTCCTGGCCGTTTCGATAATGATATCAATACCAAACTTGACATGGCATAAAAGGACTGTATAAAGAACATATTTGACTAGTCATAACATGAAAATCATGAAATGTAAAGGATGAATGTCTTGATTTATATTTCATGATCCTGCAGCTCCTGCGGTGGTTTTGTTCACATGGCATGTTGCAAAACTGGTATGGTATGGCATGATTGCATGGAGTACACAAGTCACAGACCCTACCATGAAAATCATGACATGCGTGTCATGTAACAACATGACTACATGTCACACTCATGATGCACTGGCGGCCATTTCGCTAGTGACACACGTACCGAATTTGGTATTACGGGACGAGAATGGATGACGTAGGTGTCATACTGGTGCAAACATGATAAACATGAGATGCGTGTCCTTTAACAAAATGACTACATGCTACGCTCATGATGCGCTCGCGGATGTTTCGCTAGCGTCACATATACCGAATTTGGTATTCCAGTACGCGAATGCATGACGAAGGTATGTGACTGGTGCCGACATGATAATCATGAGATGCGTGTCATGTAACAACATGACTACATGCCATGCTCATGATGCGCTAGCGGCCATTTTGCTAGCTTCATTTATACCAAATTTGGTTCTACGTAACGTGAATGGATGACGAAGGTGTGATACTGGTTCAAACAGTATATACATGAGATGCATGTCATGTAACGACATGACTACATGCTATGCTCATGATGCGCTCGCGGCCGTTTCGCTAGCTTCACGTACGTGTACCAAACTCGGTATTAAGCGATGCGAACGGACGACATAGGTAAATGACACATCGAAACGTGATAATCACAACATGCGTGTAATGTAACTACATGACTACATGCCACACTCATGATGCACTCGCGGCCGTTTCGCCAGCTTAACATATGCCAAATCTGGTATTACGTGACGTCAATAAAAAACGAAGGTATGTGACTAGTGCGAACATGTAATCGTTAGGTGCGTGTCATGTGAGAACATGACTACATGCCACTGTCAAGGCGCCAATATATTTTGACATTTCGACATTTTGCTGGCTTTCACGCGTCACACGGCGTTGCCACGCCTGGCGCCGGTCCTGTCAAATACTCGCAGGCACGCGCCGCGCTGCGTTGCTGTGACGCATGCGCTTTTCAGCGCGTCCGGCGTCCCTCAATCCTGAAAAGAGGGAGACGCAGTGTTGTCTGGGTAACGCATCGGCGCGAAATGCAGCATGTCGCATTTCGCGCTGGTTGCCGTCGGGCTGCGCCAACGAACGCTGGTCGCGCCTGGCGTCAGACTATAGAGTGCACGCGTTTTGCTAACGTAGCGTCGCTGTGCCCAGCGTGCGCGCGCGTCAACGCTACGTTGGAGGATATTGGGCCCTTCATGATGCTCTCGCGGCCGTTTAGCTAGCTCCACATATACCAAATTCGGTGTTACGTGACGTCAATAAATTACGAAATACATGACTGGTGCAAACATGATAATCCTGACACGCATGTCATGTAAGAACAGGACAACACACCACGCTTGTGGCGTGCTAATTTGGTAAATTTGCAAAATTTTTATATACTAAATTTGGTATCACGTGACATAAATATATCACGAAGGTAAACGACACATCCAAACATAATAATCATAAAACGGAAGTCACGTACGGCACCATTTACTCCCACCTGGTAACGTTGTGCTGTTTTTAAAGTGACATATAAACATTTCTCATTTGTGCTTCGCATATCATCGATTCCCACTATGTGTGGGATCTGGCATTTTTTTTCTTTATTCCTCCTTGATACGATTCCAGGGCAACCCGGGGGCATATGTTATGGGAGTGCTCGAGTCTCAATGACGCAGTCAGCAGTACAGACGAAGAGGTAGTCTCGAACCGCAGGGCGCGCTGGGAGGCGGCTCTGCTCAGCTCCGCATTAGAACAACAACTATGGGCCGTCCAGCGAGCCGAGGAAGCCGCCCAAGCACAAGGGCATGCGGTCGATGCCTAGGCCGGGGTTCAAGCCCGCCCCGATTTATCATCGCCGGACTCTTAATAAATGTTGTTTCTCTCTCTCTCCTCCTTGATACTGTTACGGTGCATCATCGACAGGAGCAAGCGTGGCACTTAGCGAAGATGAAGAAGACGCCTGTGCGTTAGGCGCTTGCACGAGAGGCAACTCAGACATCTTGTTCGGCTGCCGACTCTCGGTGGACGCTGTCCTGTAAGCCAAGACCTCGCTCCGTCACATTTGGTGGAAGTGCTGGGCAACCGCCTCGCAACGGAACTTCGCAGCGGCCGACGTTTGAAGGGTCATTCCACAACGATGATGGAGAGTACGGCGTCTGCATCTGCTCCTGGTGTTCCTGCGGCCGGAGATGATGCGGTAACTACATCTCCTTCTGCGACCACAACCTTTGTGCTCGAACCCCCGCGGGATCCTGGCACGTTCAGCGGTTCCGGCGATCCAGATGAAGTTGACGTTGAAGATTGGCTGGCAGAGTAGGAACGTGTGAGTACTCGATACCGATGGGGCCCGACTCTTATGCTGGCAAACCTGTTATTCTATCTTAGGGGAACCGCCAAATCGTGGTATGAGAACCATGAAACAGAACTTGTGAGTTGGGCAGTGTGCAGGGAGAAAATGCTAGACCTGTTCGGAAAGCCGATTGGAAGAAAAATGGCCGCGAACAAAATGCTCGCGTCTCGGGCGCAGACCTCGACCGAGTCTTACGTCTCCTATATAGAAGATGTGTTGTCGTTGTGTCGCAAAGCCAATGCCGATATGCCGGAGGCTGACAAGGTCGGGCATATTCTTAAGGGGACTGCATATGACGCATTCAACCTCCTCATCTGCAAAAGTTTTTCTACAGTGGACGCCATTATAAAAGAATGTCGGCGCTTTGAGCAAGCGAAGAGCCGGCGGATCAACAGCGTGTTCACCCGCCTTCCGAATACGGCTGCAACATCATCTTGTGAAGACCGTGCAAGAACACAGCAACCACCTCTAGATTCATCGGATCAGGTGACCCGAATTGTACGGCGCGAACTTGAAGCCATTGCCTCTGCTCCAGCTCACACCGCTGCAAGTGACACCACCCCACTCACTGCTAACATGGTTCAAGTCATCGTCCGCCAAGAGCTCGCCAGCATAGGTATTCCCTCGGTGTGCGCTTTGCCCAGCCCGCAGCGAGCTTCATGGCGTCCACCCTCGTCCTATCACGAGCAGCAGTTCACGGCCCGATCTCGCGACCCTGCGGCGTGGAGAACCGTCGACAATCGACCAATTTGTTTTCATTGCCACCGTATCGGTCATGTCGTCCATTACTGCAATTACCGCTGGTCCTCGCCACCTCGGACTTCATCTCAACCTCACTACCGACAGGACAGCACCCGCTTCGCGTCTGCCGTGCAGCCTTCTCCGCAAAACAACTACAGAAGGTTCAACAGCCGATCTCCGTCACCGCATGGTCATCAGTCGCGTTTGCCTCCAGGACGTCGCCAGTCGTCTCGCTCACCGCAGACTCGCAGGCCGTCATCTCCATTCAACCCCGCTCCTGCCTACCCGGAAAACTAAACGGTGCAGCGCCCGGAGGTGACGCTGCATCTTCGACTCCCTCCACAAATCCTCTCTTGACGCTTCCGACGAGACAAAATTTGTTAGACGTTGCCGTTGACGGTGTGCCTATTTCTGCCCTTATAGATACTGGAGCGCGCATTTCTGTAATGAGTGCGAACCTTCGCCGACGCCTACATAAAGTGCTCACGCCTGCCGCTTCCCACAAACTTCGTGTCGCTAATGGGAGGACCCCTGATGTTCAAGGGATGTGCACGGCCCGTGTGTCTATTGCTGGTCATCCTACATTAGTTCAGTTTGCCGTCATTGAAATGTGTCCTCATGACCTAATACTTGGTTTGGACTTCCTGTCACGTCATTCTGCGCTCATTGATTGTGCCACTGGTGCTCTTCAGCTTGAACTGCCGCAGTTTGCCGATTTTCCAGCAGACTATTCTCCCCGTTTACGCTCTCGTCACCACGTTCGCTTGCCTCCGCAAGCTGCTACATATGTCACTTTGTCGTGCTCACGTCATGTGCCCGACGGTGACTACCTCGTCACTCCTATAGTCGACGTACTGATGGCCCGAGACGTCGCCCTTGCTCACACTGTTGTCGCCGTCGCTAATAATACAGTGGTTATACCACTACTCAACGTGAGTCTCTTCACTCAAGTTATTCCGCAAGACATGTCTTTGGCCACCCTATCTCCACTTGACAGCTGCAACGTCACTGGTTTGGACACCAATACTACATCCCCCTGTCTTGGCCGCAATTACACTCTGCCTGCAGATGACATTAACAAGATGATTGCTCCCGACCTCACTGCAGTGCAAGCTGCCAGCCTCCGTAGTCTGCTAACATCATATAGAGACGTTTTCGACTGACTTTGACCACCGCCCTCTCAGCCAAACAACTGCAGTGACTCACCGGATCAACACTGGTAATGCCAGTCCTATACGGTGGCGTCCATATCGCGTATCTCACATGGAACGCCAAGTAATTCAAAATGAAGTGGATAAAATGATTACTAAAGACGTAATGGAACCCTCATCCAGCCCCTGGGCCTCCTCAGTCGTGCTCGTTCAGAAGAAAGATGGCAGCTGGCGCTTTTGCGTGGACTATCGCCATTTAAACAAAGTGACCCACAAAGATGTCTACCCTTTGCCTCGGATTGATGACGCCCTCGATTGCCTCCATGGTGCCCAATACTTTTCGTCTATCGACCTTCGATCCGGCTATTGGCAAATTTCCGTCGACCCCATGGATCGTGAAAAAACCGCTTTCGTTACGCCCGACGGCCTCTACCAGTTCAAAGTCATGCCGTTTGGACTGTGTAAAGCGCCGGCAACTTTCGAGCGCATGATGGACTCCCTTCTCCGAGGATATAAGTGGTCCATCTGCCTATGTTATTTAGACGATGTCATCGTCTTTTCGCCCACCTTTGACAGCCATATAACACGTCTGTCAGCTGTTCTGGACGTTTTTCGAAGAGCTGCTCTCCAGCTCAATTCTGCAAAATGCCATTTCGGACGTCGCCAAATCACCATACTCGGCCACCTTGTCAGTGCCGATGGTGTTCAACCAGATCCAGAAAAGGTGCGAGCAGTACAACAATTTACTGAACCACGCTCAACCAAGGACGTCCGAAGTTTTGTAGGGCTATGTTCCTATTTTCGTCGATTTGTCCGCAACTTCGCCGACATCGCTCGACCACTTACTGATCTCTTAAAGAAGCACGTTCCCTTCGCATGGGGTATAGAGCAAGCGGACGCCTTTTCGGCTCTTATCCATCTGCTGACTACGCCACCAGTACTGGCCCATTTCGACCCAGCATCACCTACAGAGCTTCGGACCGATGCCAGTGGCCATGGAATTGGAGCGGTCCTTGGCCAACGACAGCACGGGAAGGACCGCGTGATTGCTTACGCCAGTCGTCTTCTTTCACCTGCCGAACGGAAGTTCTCCATCACTGAGCGTGAATGCCTAGCTTTAGTGTGGGCCGTGGCGAAATTCAGGCCTTACCTGTATGGCCGAACTTTTTCCGTTGTTACGGACCATCACGCTCTTTGCTGGCTGTCATCGCTAAAGGACCCATCTGGACGTCTTGGTCGCTGGGCGCTCCGTCTGCAAGAATACTCATTCGTGGTCCACTACAAGTCGGGACGCCTCCACACAGACGCAGACTGTCACGTTATCCGGTTGAAACGCCCGACTTGACAGACCTTGATTCAGACCCCTGCGTTCTCTCCATCCACGCTTTGGGTGATATCTCCACCGAACAACGACGTGACCCGTCGTTACTCTCCATTATCGAGCGTCTGACCTCTGCTCTGACAGACCCTTCCGTTCGCCTGTACGAACTGCACGACAACATTTTGTACCATCGCAGCTTCAACGCTGATGACCCGGAATTACTACTCGTGCTTCCCCATCACCTGCGTACCAGCGTTCTCGAACAACTACATGACGTACCTACAGTCGGTCACCTAGGCGTTTCTCGTACCTACGATCGTGTGCGACGTCGCTTTTTCTGGCCCGGACTGTATCGTTCTGTGGTTCGCTACGTCACTGCTTGCGACCGCTGCCAACGCCGCAAGCGCCCCTCTGTGCTACCGTCTGGCCTCCTACAGCCCATTGACATACCAACGGAACCATTCTTCCGTGTTGGCCTTGACCTGTTGGGCCCGTTTCCTACGTCCACCTCCGGAAATAAATGGGTTGCAGTCGCCACAGACTACGCCACACGCTTTGCCATCACTAAAGCACTGCCGACAAGCTGTTCCACTGACATCGTTGACTTTCTCTTGTATGAAGTCATTCTTCATCACGGCGCTCCGCGGCAGCTGCTTACTGATCGAGGAAGGTACTTTCTTTCACGTGTTGTGGATGATATTCTCCGCGCCTGCTCCACTGAGCACAAGCTTACCACCGCTTATCATCCACAGACAAATGGATTGACCGAGCGTCTGAACCGAACGCTGACGCAGATGCTGTCAATGTACGTTTCGCCAGATCACCGTGACTGGGACAAAGCACTCCCCTTTGTCACGTTCGCGTACAATTCTTCACGGCACGACACAGCTAGTTATTCGCCGTTTTATTTGCTATTTGGCCGACATCCAGCATTACCATTTGACACGCTCCTTCCTTCGGCTGCCCCCTTGTCTACTGAGTACGTCAGCGATGTCGTTTCTCAAGCCCATGCAGCCCGTCAGCTTGCCGGTGATCGGATGCACTTGTCGCAAGCGCAGCAAAAAGACCGCTATGACAGTCGCCACCAAAGCGTGCACTTCTCGCCGGGGTCTCTGGTACTTCTCTGGACACCAAACCGCCAAGTCGGCTTATCAGAGAAGCTACTATCACACTACCATGGCCCCTACGAAGTGTTACGACAACTTAGTGACGTGAGCTACGAGATCGTACCCCTAAACAATTCCTTTTCGACCACCTCACTCCAGACAGACGTTGTACACGTGTCCAGACTGAAACCGTATCACCCTTCTCGTTCGTCGCCGCCGTACTAAGCGCCGTGACGGCGCTTCCGCCGCAGCGGAGTGATGTTACGGTGCACCATCGACAGGAGCAAGCGTGGCACTTAGCGAAGATGAAGAAGACGCCTGTGCGTTAGGCGCTTGCACGAGAGGCAACTCAGACAACTTGTTCGGCTGCCGACTCTCGGTGGACGCTGTCCTGTAAGCCAAGACCTCGCTCCGTCACAATACGAACAAGATCACACAGAACAAAATAGTTAGTTATACAATTTGTACGGCAACGATGCATTGGGACAGTTCTATGAGTATACGTTAGTTTCCACAGTTTATGTCTGTTTCTATATCGCTTTTACTGTTGGCAACGTAAAGTTCTACGTGATTGGGCAATGAACATGGCAGCAAGGACAAACCTGAGCGGAACACAGGCACTAAAGAATAGGCAAACACTGTATTCAATACTGCACTGAAGGACGCAGAAACACATTACTCATGGCTGCATTGAACCACGCACAAGCCTTATCAGCAGGATGAAACCGAAGGCTGGCCAAGCACTTTCTTCAGGAATACATTTAATGATAAACAAACACATTCACACTGATGTCATACAAGAATATACAAGTAGATTCACTGCTACGACACTGAAATATAGATAAACACATTCGTCAGGCTGGAACTCAGGCTGAAATGGAAGGAAAATTCGAACATTTTTTCATGATTGAAGTGAAGCATAAATGATCACATTCAGCAGGGTCGGACAGAAGATAAAGAGAAAAAAAACACTTAATTATTGTCCTTGCTGGGGAGAGGAGTTCAGGACTACACTGAAGGATAGACAAACACGTTCACTGGGGTCACATTAAAGGGGAAACGAATCCACTCATCAGGTCGAAATTGAAGGAGGGGGAAACCTTTACTTTAGTAATACAAGGAAGGATAGACAAATACATTTATCATGACGAAAGCTCACGAGGGTTATTTAGTTTCTTCAGGACTACACTGAAAAACAAGAGAGCATCACTAGGAGGACACTGAAGGATAACCAGCATATCCTTCAGAACTGCAGTGAAGAGTAAGCAAGCACATACACCAGTAACAGACTGAAGAACAGAAAAAGAACACTTTTTCTAAACACAAGAACGTTCATCTGTTCGAAACTGGAGTACGAGTAAATGCTTTCTTCAGGGTGACAAATCATAATCGACGAAAACATAATTCGGTTTTACTTTTAAGGATGGACAAACATGGACACTAGGTCAACTTTGTGCGGGTGTGATAACGCGTAGAGCTTGTTACATGTGCGGGCACTCTGTGTCGTTGAAGATGCGGGCTTTGTGAGGTGTCTCAAGACATTTATCTTATTTACACTGCAGTTTATGTCGAAGAGTCGATGACACTGGGAAACGGTGAAACTTCGTGCGAAGCCAATGACTATACATCCATCCATCTTCACCTTGTAACACTCACGTTGGCGGACTATTCTGCCTGAACGTCCAGCACTTTGAACACGAAAGAAAATCACCACAAAAAAATTATTCTCAGTCTTTTAAGGAATGAAGTAAGTTGCCCTGGCGTTCCATGAGCAGCTTCTCGGCCAGTCAGTACAAAAAAAAAAGGAAATACATAAATCCGAGGTAATATCGGGCAAACGAAAAGATCGCAAACAACTGACGAGGACACACGAACCACGGCGAACCTACCAGGAATATAATGAGTATCCTAAAACCCCAAAAGTTGCAAAGAAAACAATAATTTTTTGCTTGTGATATGTACCTGCACGCTTGCGTATACGACCCATTGCTTGATTTTGGCTAATGGGTGTTAAGTGTACATTGCTGTAAGTTGTCAATTTAATAATATGTTACAATGTAATACTATATAGAAGCGTAATGCAATGCTACGTGCTTAGTTGCCAGTGCTAATCTCCTTTGGGTTTCGCGCGCTATGCACATACCGTCAAAACATTTGCTGTGGATTTTTCATGATGGCTCAAGCTCGTCGCTTCGAGAAAATCTCAGATGAAACGATGCTACTTTTTTTTTATCTCAATCACAACGAAAAAGAGCCTCCGTAAAAAAATAGCATGAGCCGACCTTTTTTTTAACCAGTAGTTCAATAACCAGTGAGAAGGTTGCAGCTCTCACCGTCATATATGAGAGAGGGAGAGAGAGAGGTTATTTAATAGGTGCAGATAAAAAGGGCACTATTCTCTGCATCGCATCGTGGGTGCATGGCTCAGCGCCTTTATAGATGGGCAGGGGGACGAAAGGTTATAGTAAAAACAGAAGAGAGAAAGAAGTGAAATGCATGGCAAAAGGAAGTCTTGTCAGTGCAGATGGCAGCACGAAGCGAAAGCATTTGGCTATAAGGCGGCGAGGTCTGCACAAGCGCAGGAATCAAAAAAGGCTGTGAGGGTTTTTGGCTTCGAGCGCGCAGAAAAAAGCAAATATGGCCACAACTTCATTAAAAAAACTTGCATGAATAATTCGTTTAAATAAAGAACACTCCAATTAGCAAAAACCGCAAGTTACCAAAAGTAGAGGTAATCATTAAATGCACCTGTCAATAAGACACCATTAGGCAGCGTAGTAGCGCATAGGTACGGCTAGCAACCACAGCTATGCGGCAAAGCCGCGCTCCATTTTTTTTTTCACCGATCAACATACCTCGGGTGCCATCTACCGGCGATTAACTCAACCCTTAGTGACTAGTGCTGATCGCGCCTGTTATCACAGTGGTGTTGGGAAAGTTAAATTTATCGTACCGTCAGCCTATTCACACTGTACAGTTTCAAGTGGCGCTTTTATTATTTTTTTCAACAGACGCATAACCATGCTACCTAAATGTATCACATGCAGTTACTAACGAAAAGCAGCCTCTTGCTCTCTCCACAGCTTTCCTTTTCCTTTCTTCCCGTCATTTATCACCCCAACCACCAATGCCTCTTTTAATCAATTCCTAACTATACGGTATGCAGTCACAACTAAGCCATACTATCCAGCGAATCGGGAATTTTCTCGACGCGGCTTGAATAGTACATTCTCTGAGTTGTGAGGGGAAATGGACGTGAGCTGAAACGGACGGTGAGCCAAGAAGAATAGTGCCTGTAGTACAGACGGTTAGCTGCAATGTAAAGTAACAACAACAGCGTGAATGGAGAGACGCGATAGCTGCCTTTCGTCTTACGCAAGAAACGCAGGCCCCATACTGGTGAGACGGCCTTCTATAGCGTGCCGGTTATACGTCGCTCTGAGGTGCAGTTTGAGCCTGTGCGCCTTTTCTAATGTGGTTGTGAAGAAGGAAATGGCAGACAACTTGCATAATACTGGACGGACGCAGGATAGAAAGGGCAAGAGCCCCTCCCCTGCTCCCCCCTTCTATGGCTTTCTTGCGGGCAGCGGCGGCTCACTTGGTTTGTAAATCCTAACACACTCTTTCTTTTTTCTCTCTTTCTTTCTTTCTTTCTCTCTTCAGGGGCAAACCTCTTTAGGCCATGGGTCATTCCATCTTCCGCATACTACATTCTCCGCATGTAGTACGTAGCCACCTCCGCATTGTGACTTGCTCAATAGACGGCATTGTGTGTATATGTCCTTGATAATGATATAAAAAGATTGCGTTAGTGGTCTTTACAGCATATTCACGGAGTGAATGATGATGAGCAGGGCCAAGCGTCCGTCCGTTCGTGTGTCGAACTTGTTTCATTCGTGTGTAGAATGAACAGACTAGACAGCTGGGTTGTCGAGAAACAAGTGAACCACATCGTTTATTCTGCAATGGTAGTTACAGTCAAAGGTGGAAAGGCTTAAAAAAGGTGAGGGCCAGGAGTACGCATGACGCAGTCATGCATGTAGATAGCACATGTGCTTTCATCAGATATGATACATCCTCCTTCCAAAAAGTTGACGAAATTAATGCCACTGACTTGTCTGCTGGAACTGCTGGTCATAACCCAGACGCTCTGGCGGCCGCGTCTGTCGTCGACTGCGTCTCAGTGGTTGAGGCGACGGCTGCTGAGCTTCCGCGGGCGAGGCTGCGGTGTTCGATGACGCCTCACCTTGAAATGGGATGTGGTTGTTGGCAAAATCTTCGTCGTCTGATGAACCAACACTATACGGTTTCTTCGTCACCAGAAGGTGCCGACGGTTGCGCCTCAGCACGGTGTTGTTCTCTGTGCGTACGTAGAAGGACCGTGGGCCGGCTGATCCGATCACGTTGGCTTTCGTTGCCCATGGTGCCCCTTTCAAGCGAACCACGTCATTGTCGCAGAGGGCCCCACCGCGGTGGTCTAGTGGCTAAGGTACTCGGCTGCTGACCCGCAGGTTGCGGGTTCGATCCCCGGCTGCGGCGGCTGCATTTCCGATGGAGGCGGAAATGTTGTAGGCCCGTGTACTCAGATTTGGGTGCACGTTAAAGAACCCCAGGTGGTCGAAATTTCCGGAGCCCTCCACTACGGCGTCTCTCATAATCAAATGGTGGTTTTGGGACGTTAAACCCCACAAATCAATCATTGTCGCAGAGGCGAGGTAGGGTGCGCCTATGATGACTTATCTGCCAGTGTTTCTTGACGAGCGTTGCTGACAACGGATTGAAGTCCGGCAATGGTGTGCGCAGCCGCCTTCCTTGCAAGAGTTCGCCCGAAGACCGGCCATCTTCATCAGGACTCGCCCTGTAATTCAACAAGCCCAGCCAGAAACGCTCTCCTGCAGCTTTTGTTTTCTTTAGGATGCGTTGTGCAACTTGTACACCCTTTTCTGCGAGCCCGTTCGATTGCTGGTACTGCGGGCTTGATTTCACATGCTTAAAGTCGTAACGCTTTGTGAAAACAGTGAACACTTGGCTGCTAAACTGTGGGTTATTATCAGTACAAACCTCAGTTGGTATGCCGTATCTTGAAAATATTGCACTCAGTCTATCGATGACACTACCGGCTGTTGTATTGGGCAGTAGCTCCACCTCAGGGAAATTGGACATCAAGTCATAGGCGCACAAATAATGTCTTGCCGAGTACTGAAAGATATCGACATCGATACGGTACCATGGCTGAGTAGGCATTGGTTGCATTAATAAAGGCTCCGATGGCTGCTTATAAGCGTATGTCTTGCAAGTTGGACATCTTTCGATCAAGGACTGAATTTCCGAGTTTATATTCGGCCAGTAACTCATTTGTCTTGCTCTAGCTTTACACTTTACCTGGCTAAGATGGCCTGCGTGGATTCGTTTCAACATGTCGCTACGCATGCTTGTCGGTATTACCACTTTGGTGCCTTTCAATAGTATGCCGTTTACTACGGATAGCTCGGCGGCCATTGGTTTCAGGGGGCTATCGACAGCCTCTCCCTTTGCAAGCTTTTTTAGCACTGTGCCAAGATATGGATCGAGAGCTGTTTCCTGTGCAAGTTTTCTAGCTGTCGTTTCACTTACGAGTGCTGATACGACCATGACGGCATGAATCTCGACGTCACTCGAGCCTGCAGCTCCCTTGATTCCAGGAACAGGTGATCGGGACAGCATATCAGCAAGGGCCATCTGTTTACCAGGAATGTACGTTAGCGTGTAATCATATTTCACCAATCTCACGAAAAATCGTTGCACTCTGGGTGGCATATCGCTTATGCCTTTCTTTGATATGTCTATCAGCGGACTGTGATCACTCTCGAGGGTGATGGTGCGGCCGTAAACAAAATGATTGAATTTTTCACAACCAAAAACTGCAGCCAAAGCCTCTTTTTCAATCTGAATATCTTTACTCCGATTATGTTAAAGCTATCGACACATAGGCTACCGGCTGCCAACAGTCTCCATGACGTTGCAGAAGTGCCGCGCCGACCCCACTTTGAGAGGCACCTGCAGTTACCTTTGTCTCCCGATTCGGATCAAATATAGCAAGCACTGGGGCATTACTTAAATCCCGGCATATAGCCTGCCATTCGCTTTCGTGGTTTTGTGTCCAATCAAAGATGGCACCATGTTTCATGAGAGAACGTAAAGTAGACGTACGCTGCGATAGCTGGTAGGTACTTGCTGAAGTAGTTAACTACTCCCAGTAGCCTTTGGACAGCCAATTCGTCCTGAGGTCTTGGCATTTTCAAAAGACCGTCAACAAGATCAGGATTTGGCCTAATAACCTTGTCGCTAATGATGTCACCCAAAAAGAGCACTTCTTGTTGGCCGAAGCGACATTTGGATGCATTGAAGGTAAGGCCTGCTTTTTCAGCTGTTTCTAATGCTCTGCGCAGCCTCTCATCATGCTCAGCCCTGGTCCTTCCCCAAATTAACACATCGTCTACGTACACGCGTACACCGGCAAGACCACCAAAAACCTCGTTAAGGGCTTTTTGAAACACTTCGCTGGCCGACGCTATACCGAACGGTAGGCGAAGAAGCGATACCGGCCGAAAGGCGTCGTGAATGTGCATATCTTCGAAGATTGTTCGTTTAATGCGATTTGATGAAATCCCGCATTTGCGTCGAGCCGCGAAAAGAACTTCGCACCTGCCAAGTCGGCTTCAATATCCTCTCGGCACGGCATTTGGTAGTGTTCCCTCTTGATGTTTTCGTTGATACGTCTAGGGTCCATGCATACCCGCAATTTGCCGTCTTTCTTTAGTACAATGACAAGGGGGCTTACCCAATCTGTGGGGCTGCTGACCTTCTGGATGATGCCCTCCTTTTACATTCTGTCCAGTTCAGTACGTAGAGCCTCACGCAGGGACAGGGGAACCCTCCGGGCTGGCTGGACGACTGGCACGGCATCCCTGTGCAGCTCAATCTTGTATTCACGTGGGGCGCATTCTGTTCCGTGGAAAAGACGTGGAAGCTCCTTGACAATTTCTTCGGTGTCGTTCGTTGTCACGCTGTCAACAGCCCGCTGTACGATTCCAAGCTTCTCGCTGGTGTCCAATCCTAAGATAGTGCTGTGGTCCTTTACTACAAAAAACTCTGCGTACGCCTTGCGACCACCAATCTCGATAAGCGCTGAAAACTTGCCGATGTGCTTGATCGTGTTGCCACCATATGATCTCAGAACTGCGCTACAGGGCATCAGGGTTGTCGTCTTGAGCTTGCGAAACATTGAAAGTGGCAGAACGTTGGCTTGCGATCCTGTGTCCACCTTAAAGGGGATGTACTTGCCGCCAATGCATGCGTTCACACGCCAGTCCCGTTTTCTGCTTGCGCAGCTGCTGGCGAAATTCAGTACTTCGAAGTCGTCGCTCTGATGTTGTACTTAATACACGCGCTCTTTCTCACTGCAACAAGACGCGAAGTGGTTGCGGCCATTACACGAGTTACAACATACTTTTTCGTATGCCGGGCAGCATCTGTAGGCATGCCTCGGTTGCAACGATTGCATTTTAGGTCGCTCCTGGACCCTCCAGGGGTGCCCTTGCTGGCTGTGACAGCAATCATATCGAGTTGTTCCTTTGTTTTCTGCCTAAATTCATTTTGACGAGCTGTTGTTTCCACGGCCTTGCAATGGATGATTACTTTTTCTAAGGTAAAATTTTGTCCCTGAGCATCTTTTCTCGAAGCCTTGGCGAGTTTGTTCCAAAAACAATTTGGTCCTCGCACCACGTCATCCGCCATGGTCCCGAAGTTGCAGTGCTGCGCTTGTTTTTTAAGCTCGCGTAGAAACTGCTCAAAGGGCTCCGCCTCACCTTGACTGCGGGAACGGAACACGTATCGCTCGTGTATTTCATTTTGCTGCGCCAGGAAGTAATATTCGAATTTGGCAATTACGGTGCTGAAATCCTCCTTGTTTTCTTCTCCGCTGAATACAAAATTGTTGAAAACGTCTAAGGCTTCCTACCACGCAACGCGGAGGAGCAGGGCCATTTCCGCTGCTTCCGACCTCGGATTAGCTTGGCATGCCGTCGCTTACAGAAAAAAATCGAACTGCTGACGAAACCACGTCCAGTTCCTTCCTCTATCAGCTGTCAAACGTAGCGGTTCAGGCGGCCTCAGGTGATCCATGTCGTAGCTTATACGTTGCCCACTTCTGACGCCATGTTTCATTCGTGTGTGGAATGAACAGACTAGTCAGCTGGGTTGTCGAGAAACAAGTGAACCCCATCGTTTATTCTGCGTTGGTAGTTACAGTTAAAGGTGGAAAGGGTTAGAAAAGGTGAGGGCCAGGAGTACGCACGAGGCAGTCATACATGTTTGCACATGTGCTTTCATCAGATATGATACAGAACTGTAGATGCATCCATCCACTTGCGCGTCCAACCATTCGTCCGTGCTTTCTCCTTCCATTTATTTGTGCTTACGTGCGTCCCTTCGTGCGTCCCTGCTTCTGTCCGTCTACCCATGTGTTAATCCGTCCGTGCGTCCGCATAGATGGAGCACGGACGGATGCTTCGCCCTACTCATCATTATTCACTTCATGTATATGCTGTGATGTTTCTTTCTTTCTTTCTTTCTTTCTTTCTTTCTTTCTTTCTTTTCAGCAGCGCCGCATGCATCGTTTTAGAAGAGCGTTTTTTTTCTTAGTTTCTTTTCGTTCTTTCGTGTTCCTGTCGGAAACCACTGTTCCTCCCCTGTCGTTTCCCTCCCGAAACTCCACCCTAAACCCACCACCGAGGCACGTCTCATTACACCCGTCTCCCGTTTCTTTTTTCATGCTTTTTTTATTTCGGCATCCATATTGATTCGTCATTAGCTAAGAGGGAAAAAATGTTTCTTGCGTACTTTGCACTAGCGACGCAGCTGGCTTCAACTTCATTTGACTTCCGCGCCACGCTGTCTTCTCCGCAGCATCTTAGTTCTTTTCTTCTTCATCTTTTCTCACGTTCTTGGTTTCACTTTACTTATCATGTCCTCTCTTTTCTTTAGTTTTAAATTTTTTGTATTTGCTCAGTTTGGGGTTTCGTGGCCAGACTCTCACGGCAAAAGGCCATGGAGGGAACCCGACGGTGGTTTCGTTCACAGTGACAAATGTACCAAGAAGTGCTCGTTCTTTTCCGAGATGCAAAGAAGAGATGTAACCTATCTATATGCAGTGCACGAAATAAAACACGCCCCCGCCTGACCGTACGGCCGGAAAGTAGTTCAACAGGAAAGGTTGAACCGAAGTATATTTGAGATAGCGGGCAGTGCGCGGTGCGTCAGGTAATAATACGAACACTGTGGTCCTTCCTCCTTCCGCATAATTCGAAGAGACATAAAACTCTGCTTCGCTGCACTTTTTTCTTTAGTTTGATTCATTGCGCTTAACTGTCTTGACCGACCACGGAGAGTTCCGTTTTCCGTTGTGTTTCCAACGTTGTACTTATAAAATTTTCAGGAGTCTTTGCTTTTTTTTTTTTTATTGGCGCTAGTATGCCCTACGGCATCAGTTAAATAAAAAGGAAAAGTTTTGTTTCCTGTATGAAGGCCAGGAGTTGTCGATGCAGTGGACCGTGCGTCCAGCGCGTCAAGTCAGGTGGTCGGCCGGGGTGGTGGTGAAGGCCGCGTAGGTGGCGAGTGCGAGCCTGGTGAAGGCCCGGGCAGGTTCCCAATAGGTGATCAAGCGTTGCCTCTGTGGCTGGGGCAACGCAGAATGGGCACGTCGTTGGGGGAGGCTGTGCACCAGATGTCCATGTAGCCCGGATTGCAGGAGTCAAGGCGGCGCCCACACGAATCCTCCTGAGCGCAACCTCCTCTCGGCGAGTTAAGCCGCCGGGAAGGTCAGATCCACGCGGAGGAATGAGAGCACGCGTGGAGCGCCGGAGGGTTTCTTTGTGCACAAGCAAGCTGTCCTTCGGGGACAAACGAAGTAGAGGCAGCGGGTGTTGAACAGTCGCTGGATGGCAAGCGGCATCTGCTTCCACTTGAGCCGGTGCAGACCGGCGGGTCCACAGAACGCGGACAGGACAGGCACATGAGTGGATCAGTCGGTGTATATCGGAGGCTATATCGATGGAGCTGGTCACTTTTCGCAGCTCTCGAACTGCCTGCGTGGAGTCCGTATATACAAGCAATTTATCGTGTGACAAAGAATCCATTTTGGATATCATAACTGTTAACCCGTCCCGTATAGCAGTGAGCTCCGCTAATACGGATGGGAACGGTGCCTCTGTTACGTAAGAGCAGATATGTTGGATTTCAGGTTGCGCGGGGCATACGAGACTGGTGTGCAGAACGCAATTATCGGTAGCTGCGTCTACGTATACCGCTAGTGAGTTCTCGGTGGTAGTGACGATGCCCTCCTGCGCCGCTTGTCGGGTGGATTGTCGCAGGCGGGTCAGTGGTCGGTTGTCACTGGCCTGTGCCTTGAGCCATGGTGGAACTTCTGCCACGGGTGCGTCAGGCTGTGGCAGCGTTGAACCATAGTAGTGAGCTAGAGCTGCCGCCGCAGGAACAGCTTGACTCTTTAGGTAGCGAGCGACTCGACGCTGGTGTACAATTTCGTCGATGGTGTTGAGCTGCGCTTCCGCCTGGAGGGTCGTGATAGGTGTCATACGGGGAAGGCATGTAATCGCCCTCATGGAATCTCGGTTGGCGGTTTCGAGCAAGTTCCAGTCTCTCAAAGTCAGTCGTTGAAACTGAGCTTGATAAACGAGCCGAGGTTGTAGGATTGATCGCACCAAGATACGGGCCATTCGAGAACAGGCACCCCCCGTCTTTTGAGAGATGCGACGAATGAGATGGAGGGTATTAGCACTCTTCCGGCGAGCAGAGCGAACCCACGCATTCGCAGAGCCAGATGCGTCCAATTCGACCCCGAGCACACGTATAGTGGATACAGGGGTGAGGGTATGGCCATTTAGGCTCAAACATATCGGCGTCTGCAGGAGGCGACGGCGACCTCGTCTGTTGGTGATAGACATGAATGCAGTCTTCGTGGCAGATAGTGTCAGTCCTATGCGCGCACACCAGTCCGACGCCTTGTCGAGAGCACTCTGGAGTGCCTCCTGCTGGCGTTGAAGGTCTGGATGTAGTGTCCACACAGTCAAATCATCGGCATACAGGAGGAAGAAGGCATCTGGAATGCGTGCTAGTTGCCACGCGAGGGGCAACAGGGCAATATTGAAGAGTATCGGGGCTAGAACCGAGCCCTGCGGTACACCCCGCTTCATTACAAAGTGTCCGGTTCGTTCCTTGCCTACTCTGATGCAGAAGGTACGGTGTGCCAGAAAAGACTCCACAAAGTCGCAGACGCGAGGCGGAAGTTGAAGCCATTGCATTATGTGATTGATCGCAGAGTGGCTGACGTTGTCGTAGGCCTTATGAACGTCCATGGCGAGAAGGGTTCGAATGCTGCTTGATCTTCTTCCCACAAGCACCATGGACGTCAAATGATCTAGGCCATCTTCCGTGCCCAGGTGCGGTCGAAAGCCAATCTGGGCCGGATGGTACCAGGCGTGCTTTTCCAGCCACCAGGAGATGCGCGACGCCAACATGCGTTCAAGAAGCTTGCACAACGTACACGTTAGAGCAATCGGCCGAAGATTAGAGAGGCTGTTCGGGTGCTTTCCCGGCTTAGGTATCGGCACAACTTCGGCATGCTTCCACGATTCAGGCAGCCCTCCGGTCGTCCAGACTGCGTTAAGCGTGTCCAGCAGCCACTGCAGTGCAGGGCCATCCATGTTCTTGAACACTTCATAGGAGATCCCATCTGGTCCTGGTGCCTTGCGTACTTTTGCCTGGTCAATTGCTGCCTGGAGCTCCGCCATCGTGTATGGCGCTTGCATGCCTTCGATGTCCGACGGACTGGGAGTCACGCCAACCTCCGGAGGCAGGTTACACGGACAGTCGAATTGTGGTGGGGCCAGGTTGTAGGCCGGGAAGAAAGCCTTAACTATTTCTGGAGCGAACTGGCTTGGCGTGCATCCAGAAGACAGACACGCACTGGCCGCTGGGTCCGGCGTACGGGCGCCTAGTTCCATACTCCGGAACGTTCGCCATATTGAGGCGGTTGAAGACGATGGACCGAGTGACGCACACCAGTCCATCCACCGTTCGCGGGCGAGACGCTTCTCGCAGCGACGCGCCGCAGCGGTGAGTCTGTTGAGGTTATCACGAAGCTCAGCGGCTGCCGGATCTCGGTTTAAGGCCAGCTCTGCACGACGGCGTGCTGCCCACAGACGCAGAAGATGTAAATTTGGATGTGGTCGGTTCTCCTCTACCCAGCTTGACTGCGTGGCGGCTTGTACAGCTCTGGTTAACACCTGCAATGGATCAGACGATGTATCAGCAATCGAGTCGTTCAGTTCATTGCGGAATAAGTCCCAGTTGGTTGTGTAGCATCGACGTCGGAGGCGGCGCTGGTTATACGCGGCCAAACCAATTTTCAACGGATGGTGATCACTCCCCCAGCAGTCTGGTTCTAGGTCCCACGAAACGTCACACATGCCCAACCACCACGAGAGATCGGGCGCATAAGGTGGAGCACAGGGATGATCCCACCGACGTGTAGAAGTAGCCGGGGCATTCAGAAGGACAAAGTGCGCGTCTGTAAATGTGTCTAGCACGATGTTGCCTCTAGCACTGGAAGAAGGGTAGCCCCACGACTGATGAGGTGCATTGAAGTCTCCCCCAACTAGTACTGGGCACCCAGGATAGGTTTGACGCAGGTGAGCCAGCCACCCCAAACGCAGTCGGGGAGCGCTGCCACTATACGGACGCACGTAAACTGAAACCACAATCACGTCAGTACGCGGAAGTCTAACGAGCACTGCCACCACTTCTTGCCACTGGTTACACCACTGCAGCAGGGGAACCTGCGTTTGAGGATATGTAGTCACAACATACACTGCAGCCTTGCCTGGAGGTCCCAACGCATTGGTGCAGCGTCGATCAGGGATGGTTGGGGAATCATACGCAGTGAATCCAGGGATGCGTGGAAGCGAATTCGTTTCTTGTAGAAGCAGGCACCAAGCGGGGAGCTTCCCCAGCGCAAGGCGATAGCGAAGCTCACCAACTTTATTTGCAAGTCCCCGGCAGTTCCACTGCAGGACACAGTGGTGGCGCGTTGCTTTCAAAGGAGTGGTCATTGCGGTGGAAGGTTGGCGAGCACCACCTTTGAAAGCTCTTGCAGTTGCCGGGCAACAAAGTGGAGGAGCTCTGCCGGAGTCATCTTGACTGGTGCTGACGCGCTTGCGCAGGATAATTCAGGCACAGAAGCAGCGTACGGCACGTCTGTACCGCGCATCGCAGTTGGTCCAGCGGGTCGAGCGAGATGGGTTCTGCGTTGAGCGAGGCGCTTGACTTCCATTTGGAGCTGCTGTATCTGTTGGTCAAGCTTCGCCAGATCGTCTGTACCCGTAACGCTCAATTTAGGCGTATTCGCAGGCTGCTGAACACGTTTTTTGCCCCGCTTGACGGCGTCGCTGTACGTGGGGACTTCATAGCAAGCATTTTCAGGTTCTACCAACGCTGGTGTGTCCTCTTCGGAGGGGGACAACAGTTCAAACCGGTTGCTAGTCGGAATGTCGGCGTCCCTTTCTTCTTGTGTCACCGAACGCTGGCGGCGCTTGCGTTGGCGACGGGCTTTGAGAGCCTTCTGTTTAACTGGACAATCTTTGGACGTTATTTCATGATCGTCCGTTTGGCAGAGCCCACATTTGTACGTGCGCGTCTCGACGGACTCCATGGAGGTGTCTGCGGGTTGGGGACAAGAATCTCGCATGTGACCGGTACGAAAACACCGATAGCAGTGTACCACACCGGGCTTGTACACATGAAATTTCAGGATGCATCCATAGTACGTAATGCGGCTTGGTGGCGTTCGAGGCCCTTGGAGAGTGACAAGGCACGTGCGTCCACGGCCCATATAACGAGCTGTTACAATCTTGTGTGTGGAGCAGGTCAAAGCAGTGATAAGGCCCTCCGGCGATTCCCCTGGGTCAACCCCAGAGACCACATACCGACGCAAGTCCGAGCCGGAACTCAAGTACGCTTGCACCTGTACAGTACAATCAGCTGTGACTGGCAGAGTTTGCAGGTGGGTGAGGCGGTCAACGTCTGCTAGCGAACGCACCCATACGGATACGCTGTTGGTGGGATGGTGAATGGAGAAACCTTGAAACGCGGTGGTTTTGAGGCAGGTGTCGAAGGCTGACTGAAGGAGGCGATTTGACAATTTTGATACATCGAAGCACTCACGAGGTTTTACGACGACTTTGTACTTAGACTCGGTGCCAGGCGAGGCGACAGCTGCCGGAGAGGGGCACTCCCGCTTGCTTGCCGGTGTGGCTGAAGCAGACAAATCATCTATTCCCATTTGTGAGTCAGCCACGCGTTTCGCACTGCGTTTCGGAGCGGATGATGGTTGTGATGGCTGCGTCTTAAGCTCCGCTGCAGCCATCGTTACTGGTTCACATGAAGAACACGGGAGCGTTGCCGCTGCCAGATGCAACCGGCGAGACGCCGGAACTGTCCTGGCGAGCGTCCCACGCACAATGTTGAAGTGAACGGCACCAAGGGTGGTTAGTCCAGGTCGTCGATGGTGTCCGGAAGAAGAGTGCTTGGGGGCGACCCCACGGCCTCGTCCAGGGCGTCCGGCAGGTCTGTCCTTAGCCGGTGGGGCCAGAGAGCTGGGCGGCGTTGCGTTGAGCCAGGGCGCAGAGAGTGGGGGAACGCCGGTGGGGCGATGGTCGCGCGAGCCGATGCTTTCAGCCGATCTTCACGGAGCCGTCGAAACGCGTCCGCTCTCGTCGGCAGCTCAGCTGCGTCTCCCCAGGAGTCTTTGCGCTACCGGAAAAACGGGGGAAACGAAGCTTTGCACGTGCTTGTTAGACGTACCGCCTTTCTTTCTTTCTTTCTTTCCTTCTTTCTTTCTTTCTTTCTTTCTTTCTTTCTTTCTTTGTTTCTTTCTTTCTTTGTTTCTTTCTTTTCTTTGTTTCTTTCTTACTTTGTTTCTTTCTTTTCTTTGTTTCTTTCTTTCTTTCTTTCTTTCTTTATTGTGCAATGCTCTCTGCTAACATTTCACTTACTCCATGCCTGGAAGTTCACTTTTATTGACGTGCTTAGCAGCGCAAGACTTCAGTGGCTACAGTCAACAACGAACGCCATGCGTTCCCGTGCAGGCAACAACGAAATGGGGAAACGTGAAATGGCGAGTGATTGATTGATTGATTTGTGGGGTTTAATGTCCGAAAACCACCATATGATTATGAGAGACGACGTAGTGGAGGGCTCCGGAAATTTTGACCACCTGGGGTTCTTTAACGTGCACCCAAATCTGAGCACACGGGCCTAGGACATTTCCGCCTCCATCGGAAATGCAGCCGCCGCAGCCGGGATTTGAACTTGCGACCTGCGGGTCAGCAGCCGAGTACCTTAGCCACTAGACCACTGCGGCGGGGAAAGTGGCGAGTGAGGGCCACTGTAAAATATGAGGCCGTCACATCAGACACGGTCGACTGCCGACAATACATCAATCCAGAGAGCACCAATTGGTGCAAAACGGTGCATACAATCGCCCACATACCCACCATGGTAGTCTAGTGGCTACGAGGCACTCGGCTGCTGACCCGCAGGGCGCGGGATTGCATCCCGGCAGCGGAGGCCACTTTTGCGCTGGAGGGGAAAGTGCTCGAGGCTTCTGTGCACACGATTTAGGCACACGTTTAAGAGCCCCGGGTGGTCGAAACTTCCGGAGCCCTCCACTATGGCGTCTATCATATTCATATCGTGGATATGGGATGTTAAACCCCAACAATTATATACGCTTGCATGAATCAAGACTGCTGGCCTTCTTAGCTTGATTGCAGTTTTGGCCCTTCAGGTTGGCAAGTCGTTGAAGTTGATCGAAGAACATGCAAACGAATCCGTCTAAGCGATTCGAGAATGAGCGTTGCCTATTCTAATGCCGTTGTCCTTCGTGTTGTCTAATGTGGCATGTATACAATGTACTTAATGAAATATGCTATCTCGCATTTCCTCGCTTATCGTTTACAGTGGTTGTGCGTGCGTGTTTGCCGCACGTCGCGTGTCTCTACTTCGTGCCGGCCAACGTACCTCACGCACGCCCTCGCCGGGTGTGGGCGTGCGTAATGTTGCGTACCCGAATCGGCCTTGTACATTCTCGATTCCATCATAAATATTGTAAGACATTGCCAGTTTCGCTCTTTTAGACATTTCCAGCTTTGCTCTTTTAGCCGGTTGTCCTCATATAACAGCCAGCTGTCACCATCTACACAACGAAGAAGCGGCCCCTATATAGCTGATACTGCTGCAGTGGGTAACCGCGAAGCCGTTCGTAAAAGGGAGCTGCATCGTAAAATCTTGGCTCACATACAAGCCGGCCCGCAAAACACGACACATGAAGTACAGCAGCTACTTCTTCATCCTCCCTAACCATATTCTCACATCAACCTCTTCATCTCCTTCCCACATCTGCTCGCCCCTACTTTTTTTTTCCTCCCTTCACCGATGCCCATTAGCGAAGGAGCGTATATTATACGCCCGAAAGTAACAATTGTCGAGGCTCGCAGCCCTGGCTCCCGCGAAGCGCGATTCTCCGAGCAGTCTTTCTTCTTTGCACGGTAGTAGCTGCGTACATTTTTAGTGCCTTCGAAATAAAGAACTCCACGCTGGCTTTTTTTTCATTTACGACGCTGTACGTCCACTGTGCGCCGCCTCTTCGAGCCATGCAGCGCCGCGGGGCGGCAGGCTCGGCGTTGCGGGGCGCCAACAGTTCTTTAATGGCTTCTCTAGGCATGAAAGAAAAGACGCTTTCGACGGGAGGGTCGTTACACACGAACGCGTGTTCTTCATCTCGGATGCCATCTTTCTTTGGCCGCGCGTGGTGGTTGCAGTCAAGGAGGATTAAAGAAAAATTGCTGGAGTGGAAGCTCTCGCACTGCCTTGCCAGCAAAAGTGAAGCCACCTTTTGCCACTGCCAAGATGGCGGAAACATGTTCTTTTCTGATAGTGCCCACTTAAAGATCAAGTGGCTTTGATATTTTATGCAAATGCTACGTTAGTTCTATATTAAAAGATAGTTGTTCCCGACGAAATAACACGCAAAAACGAGTACGGATAACTGAATCTTCAAAGAACTTTGCCTCCATTTACAGGCTCACCAAGGAAAACTAGTAACTGTAAAACGCACTTGGAGCACTATGTGACCCGAAAAAGTTTCCACATTATACTTGTTGGGCGTGCGAGAGAAACGCTTCGTTTAATCGCTGAACGGTGATACTTTATCATGCCCCTAGGAAGATGGCCGCCACAACCGCCATCTTGCCAGAGGAACGGCTTCACTTCTGTGGAATCATTTCCACTCCAGCAATTTTTAAAATCCTCTTTGGTTGCAGCTTCTTCATTTTGCAGAGAGGTGTGTGCCCTGTCACACATTCTTACGTGTCTGTTCAGGGACACACAGCAGACGGCCAGTCCTGTCTGCGTCATTACAATTGCTACGCGTTTCAACCGTCCTCAGAGCTTTTACAGTGAAAGCTGTTGTGAGATCACAGTTCGGGTCACGCGGAGTTGTCCACCGCAGCCGTTGCTGATGCCCGCAATTACACCACGCGAAATTAAACAGAAAAAACCTAGCACCAAAGACACAATGAGGCTCGAGCCCGGGTCTGCTGGGTACCAGCCCAGTATTCTACCACTGAGCTACGCTGCTGCTTGTGACTTGTTGTCAAACTCGCCCTAGGCAGGCTTGATGTCAGGAAAGCAATCGCGTTACTACAACTTATAAAGCGTTTTAAAACAACGAAATAACATTCAGTCGTCGCACAATGCGAATAGCGTAACGAGTGGGCTATCCAATGCTCCAACCTATTACAAAGGTTTGTTCTTGTTTCCCCATTAACTATGGCGCATACCCACTTCAGCCATAATTCCTCATTTTAGTCGGCCACTGCATGGACAATTGGCACAAAATTCCTCGCAAGTGTTTAGCGGATACCACGCTTCTCATAAGAATGACAAAAAAATAGCATAGCGAATGCCGGCTAAGCTTATTAATAATGACCTAGTGGGTATCAAGCAAGTGTGCTTGCAGTAGTCACCCAATGAGTGTTTTGAAAAGGCTCTGAAAGGTCGCTCTTCTAACTTTCGTTGTGATTGTGCTGCGCCTTCCGCGCAGGCCTGGGTTTTTTTTTTTTTTGAAGGTAATTTTGTGCCTTCCCGAGGATCTTTCAGAAAACTTTTCAATAAGGGTTTATGACGAGTGTTGGTGACGTTCATGATTTCCACAATAGCTCATGACGTAGTTCTCAAATACGTCGTAACTGCTTGCGCAGAACGAGTAGAGTGAGTGATGTCGTTCACAGAGCACACTGAGTGTTCACACACGCTGAGCACGCTGAGCATGAGTATCGTCAGGATTTTGACTTGAGGATGTGAATCCGTGTTGCATCTCTCTCAGCTTGGGGAGGGAGAGAGCGATAGTGTAGTTGGGGTGCATGCACTGGGGGGTGGGCAGAGTGCGGCAAGTGCCCCTTTTTACATTTCCTGCTGACACCCAGAACACTGAGGTTTTGCGTACATCTAGTACACTGCATACTAACGTAAACATTGAGTGATGGCGGTTAACTCTTGGCTAATGTTGGATAGTTGTAAGGTAATGTGTGTTAGTTTTGCATATCTGCTATTATGAAAATAAGGTTGGCTTGTTTCATTTTGAATTCAATCATCATCTGCCTGATTTCTTTTTTTTACCTTCAAATTTTTGCACCACGCTTCGAAACACGGTTCATTATGGGACCCGAGTAGAGTATATTTAAGTTTAAGAACGATCACTGTCCAGTGAATGAGGATGATCTGTCAGCAATAGACATACTTCATTTGTCGCTGTACTGTACTGTTGCTTGCCTAACTGTCACAGCACTTACCGAAACAGTAGCACTTGTAGCATCATGTGTTCTTTAATCGACACGTGTTGAAAAAGCGTTCCTGTGTTATGTTGATGAACTAGCTTTTGACATCGGCCGCAAATAGAATCAGTTCATTGCTATTTCCAGCTTACTTTGGGGCATTGTCTATTTTTTGTGTTTATTTATGACAAACTTCATGCTTTATTAAGAGCACATGCAGGATACGTATAAGCCTACAAAATACATGAATATAGGTAAAGCGCCATGGGGTTGAATCCCGGCTGCGGTGGCTGCATTTCCGATGGAGGCGGAAATGTTGTACGCCCATGTGCTCAGATTTTGGTGCACGTTAACGAACCCCTGGTGGTCGGAATTTCCGGAGCCCTCCACTTCGGCGTCTCTCATATTCATATGATGGTTTTGAGACGTTAAACCCCACATATTTGTCAATCAGGCGAAGCGCAGGAAAGGATCACTTCGATTGGTCATTAACGCCATATGTTAACAAGATGCAAAACGTACTTAGCTATGACAACGCAAGATTGCGCCAGCAGTGAGCGTACTTCGTCTACGTCATTCAGCAATTTGTAATAGTTCGTGGTAGGGATAAAGGTCTGTTAGGCAATTTACCCATAGAGAACAAAAATACTGTCGTTCAATTACTTCTAATGCAGTATTTTTACAGGTGGGTTCTGTGTCTTCATCTTAGACTGTAACCATTCAGTTATGCATCACCGACAACTTAACGAATAGTGCAATAATAGACGTATATGCACGAAGAAATGTTTGTGTTCGTGTTTTCGACCTTTCACGATCCCAATAATTTATGCCTGAAATTGTAAACCTTAGAAAACGTTCGTTTTCTCAGATTTTTCATGGGGTAGGCTCCCCCCGTGTGTGCAATGTTAACTCTTCTATAGTTCGAGATATTTGGTGCTAACCTAAATAGTAAAATTTGACTTTCACACACTAGTTACTAGCTCACTCATCATGCAGCACGAGTTAAGAAAATGAGTGCCTGTACAAAGCATTTATTAGAAGAGCGAGGCAATCAGAATTTCTTCACAGTGAAAGGCGGGAAGAACAACCTTCGCCAACGTCTTCTGAAAACCTGGTAACATTGCTCAATATGTGTGCCGTACTAGAGCAACAACAGCTTAAATCTGGCGAGTTGTTTCTTTTTGCGACGCTGTATAAAACAGAATTATGGAGGAAAGTTCTGGAGGTTCTTGAGAAGAGGCGAATAGGCTTCGGGCCTGACGAAAGTTTTCTGGAGAAGAATAAAATCAATGTTAATTAAGTGTGCTGTGCACGATACGCCAGAAAAAGTAATATAGCACACTCACAAAAAAATCAACCAAGACGTGTTCACATGAGTGGATAAGCAGTGATTCCGCATACAACAACGTAGCTCAATCCGTCGCTGTGGTTTCGCGGCGTTAACTTGCAGACGCTTGCTGCTGCTCCCTTTACGTTCCTGGTGCACACTTTTTTGACATTTGTTTTAAATCTCTTTTATTCACAGAGCTGACTGTTTCTCTTTCTTTTTTTTTTTGACGAAGGTGACACGTTTTAATGCCGCAACATTAACGTATGCCTTTGCGCCAGCTCGCAACTTTCTCAGCAGCAGCAGCTTCGCCGGCGCTTAAAGAGAACAAGAAAAGTAAATGTACGAACATAAAAATAACGATACATGTAGACACATATATGTGCACTCTAATCGCGAGGATTCCGAGGTTTACGAAGTGGAAATAGTCTGGCGGCCCTGAACACGTTTATAGCACAGCATGCTATAACTTGTACTCGTCTCTTCTATCGTTTTCATTTTTTTGTTTGTTTTATATTCGTGCTTATTAAGTTTTTGTGTGGTCACTGTGCCTACCGTATTATACTTACAAGTCACGCTGCATAAACACGACCATCACAGGCGCACCGGCCGACTCCCACCAGTTGTGGAAACACAGACTGCCTTGTCTCAGTAGATTTTTTTTCTGTATGTTTTATGAAAGCTGTACTTTTTTTCACGCTTTGTTATGTGCTTCATTTAGACATTGTATATGTAAGAAAAAAAAGATAAGTTAGATTCTACACCGGGATACCGCAGTACAGCAAACGTTATTCGGAGCTGCGGAGGGAGCTTGCGAAACCACGGACACCATAGGGAGCGTTCTAGTCTGTTCTATCGTTTCGATTTGTTTGTTTGTTTCATATTCGTGTACACTAAGCATTTGTGTGGTCACTGTGCCTACGGTATCATACTTACTAGCCACGCTGCATAAACACGACCGTCACAGGCGCACCCACCGACTGCCGCCAGGTGTCGTAAGATTACCCTGTCTCAGTAGATTTTGTTTCTTGCATGTTTCTATAAAAGCTGTACCTTAATTTCACGCTTTGTTATTTGCTTCGTTTAGACGTCGCATATATATATAAAAAAGATGAGTTAGATTCTACATCGGGATACCGCAGTACAGCAAACATTTTTCGGTTCTGCGGAGGGAGCTTGCGAAACCACGGACACCTTATTCATCTTTCTATTCTGTTCTATCGTTTTTACTTGTTTGTTTTATATTCGTGTACCTTAAGCTTTTGTGTGATCACTGTGCCTAAGTTATTGTATTTACTAGCCACAATGCATAAACACGACCTTCGTAGAGCTGTTCATTAACTTTGGCGTACTGAAACATTCGCGGCCCAATGAGAGCTACAATTGATGGTACACGCCTTGAAACACTACAAACAACGCTAGGCCTGCGCGAAACACGCAGCACAGTCGTAGCGAAAGCTGCAAGAGCACCTTCTCTAGACTTGGTTGAAACTTTGTTTGTTGACTGGAATAGTAAAAGTATACTTGCAAGGTACACCCACAATGCCACGAGTCTTTATGACTTTGCAGGCAAATACCAATGGTTCCATTATTCGTTACCCTGCCGAGAAACGAGGTGCCTGCTACACATGCGGAAGGTATCATGAGCGCTGTGTTGATGCTGTCACTGATGACGATGAAGTATCGTGGCTGAGTCCTTTTCTCATGTACGGGAAGCCCTAAAACACCCACTCGCTAGACCATTCGCATTGTGTGACTCCTGCTTGTCATTTTACTCTTCTACCACCACTGTACCAGAGCTTTAGACTCGATCCTTTACCCGACATATCTCCTGTGCATGGATTGATGTCGGTCAAGAAAGGAGCTTAAGGAGGAGCTTGCGGCACAGGCGTGGCTTTGCGGTAGAATAATCGCCTGCCACGCGGAAGGTGCAGGTTCAAATTCTGTTCGATCCTATAGATATTTGTTCCTCATTGTGCGCGGTAGTGATTATGGACACCCCGGCGGTGGCTGCAGCAGTGGCGGGAAACTACGCCACTGAAGTCAGCTGTTATTGTGATCTCACGAGAGCTTTCGCTGTAGAACAGAGCGGTAACGTAACTGAAGTATAGTGGATATCCGCGAATTGTACTAACTGTGCCAACAGACAACAACGCAGATCAGATGCAAGTACAAGCGACATGTCCTATAGCGTCCTAGAGAGGTTAATGCATCGAACTCCGCTGAAGCACCTTTTCATTCCCCATGTCATTGCAATCTTGTACTCGCTTTCCTATTCCAAAAAAAAAAAAAGAGCGAGAGGAAATTGCCCTTGCTTTTAAGTCCTTGTCTGTTTTCCGGCAACACTCTATCAATTCACGGACCTGATTACTCCGCGCTTACGTTCCACGTTCCGCCGCGTTGAGATATTAAATAAGTACTTGGCGGAAGCGCTTCGAAATGCTTTGGGATGAAATTCGTTTATTGATGTGGTAAAAGAGAGAGAGAGAGACAGAAAAGGAAACTACTGAGCAGGGCCCACCTTCCGTGGGAAGACCGACGCTTCGGTCTTCCCACGGAATAATGTGGAATCTCTCATTATGTTTATAAAGCTATTTCCTTCACATTCGCACTCGAAAAAAAAAACAACTTCAAGGGCACAGATCGTTATGCACTCCGACAAGCACTTCCATTTTTTGTCTGTGCGTTAACGTCAGCCGTCAAATTGCTTTCGAGTTTCCTCAGCCATCTCGGTAATTGAGTGCCTGTTAGTACCCATGTCATCGTGTGTGTGCGCGCGAACACGCGTGTGTGTGTGTGGGGGGGGGGGGGGGGCGTGTGTGGGCGTGTGTGGGCGTGTGCATATGTGTGCATGTTTGTGCACATGCGGATGCGGGGTTGTGTTTATGTGCGCGCGCCAAAGTAGTTAATGTTATCCGTTGTTATTTGCTTCGTTCAGACATTCCTAATTCTCTGGCATATTTGTTATTCAGAAGATGAATATAATATTTTAATGTTACTTACCATCATTTAGCCACGTGTTAGGCAATGCTAGCGAAACACAAGCCAGCAGAAGTCTTCGCTTAAAATATTCACTGAAATTATCAATTATTTACTCAACACTACCTAATCTGGGGCTTTCAGGGCTTCCTTCACGCGAGCGAATACGGTATAGTTCAGTTCGGGCGCAAGAATTATTTGCACCTCATTAAGGAATGCCCAGGAATAAAGCTTAGACCTAACCATTTATATAGAAACCTCCCAAGTGAAGCGAGAATTCTCCAACTAGAGCCCTTTTTTTAATTTTTGATGGAGCACTCTGCTTAAATTCCTAGCGTTGGATCTACACTTCTTCGCACGAAGAAAAATGGTAAGATATGAGAACACGAATTATAACATACATGAATAATAATTTATTTATTTCTACTTGTATTCCGCTTATCTGTCACTGGTTTCGTTATTTATCTCTATTGCTCAGGCACATTTGCTATTTAGAACAGGAATATAATATTTTAATGTTACTGAGTCATGACGTAAGTCACTGGACAAATGTGAACATTATGACAAGAATTTCGCAACATCGTGTGGCACCAAAGAAATATATGGCAGGTGATTCTTTTGCCCTTTTGCTATAGCCTATGGGGGACAGAGTCATAGAAGCATCTCAAGGCAAACTCTGTCGACGCCCTGCAAAGCATGGCAACGTCTAGCAATTGTCCCTCCCAGTTACGATGAACGCCACAGAGATGCCATCGGCAATGTTACAAAATTATTACTTATTGTCAATTGGCCAACCGACCTTTATCGGGCGAACCACGGTTGCGAGTTTGGTATACTCGCATTCGTCGTCCTACTTCTTTCGCTATGCTTTTTTTGTATGCTTGTTTTATTACCAGTATGACCATACTTTATGTTCCCCTTATTGTTGCATAATGCCAAGACCAACTATGGTTCGGTACCTAGTCCATGATGACTAGGTGTCCTCCGGTATTATTGTGTGCCGCCTTGCGTCAGTAGGGTAGAAAACGACCAGCGCAATGCTGTTATATATAGCGTTCTCATAATAAATGGTCCGCAACGAAGAAAATAGCTTGCGGTGACTCGAGTACGTCATCAGTACAACCTGATGGGAAGTTTTATTCCTCGTCGTCCCTCGGTAGTATATTTCACCATAATGAAGAAATCTTTTTTTTTTCTGTGAGTGGGTGAGGGAGGGAGGGAGGGAGGGAGGGAAAGAGGAAGGGAGTGATTGATCTATGAAGTGGGCAGGTGTGTGGGAGGGTGGGCTGCCGCGAATTCATTGTTTTCACCGCGTTCAACAACGTCAACAAGCTCTTTCACGCATGCAGTTACGAAGAACACCTCAATTTTTCTCCGAAAGCCACAAATAACGTCTCTTTGAAACAAACTTACCTGCACACTCGATCTCGCGAACAAGTCACTCCCAATTAAATTATTTGCGTCATCCACACACACCCTTGCTGAACCTTTTGGCCCGAACTGGCTTCTTTCAGCGCAAGGCGTATAGCTTAATCAGCGTAGCTCCTTCTAGTTTTTTTTTTATTCTCACGCGCCTACATCACATACACCCACTGCAATCAGTTTTTGCACGCCGAGACTATATGCTGCAAAAATGATGGAACGATATCGGGAGCATAAAAGTTAACAAAAAATACCATGAAGTGAAGCTCTGAATTTCAGAGTGAAGTGTACACTTACACCGCTGTTTCGCAAGGTGATCGGCTCAAAGCGGCCTGTAGCACTATACTTTACCTTGGCGATATAAGTCAGCTCGCTGCTCTTGAAAGCTTCTCGGAAACGCTATCGACGCGCGACGTGTGTGGTGTCGTTGTTCCCGGTTCGTCTCATCAGCAATTTTTTCCCGCGGGCGCGCTCTTGCCTTTCTTGAACACACGAGTCTGCTTGCACTTTCTTTGTTTGTGGGCTTGGCTGTTTTATTTCTCTTTAATCTCGATCACTCCTTGGGAGTACAAGCATACTCAGTATATTAGTCGTCGAATGTGGCCGCGTCATCACAGCTTCTCTTTTTTTTTTCTTTATTTAGCGTCGTCACAGCTTCTCCTCACCAGGCGATCCGCTTCCTAATCCAATATAGTACGTCGCCCGCCATCAACGCTTCGTCGGACAGAAACACGTGAATTCAGAACGCCCGCGGCACATTTCGCACTGTTGGGAAATCAAAGGGACGCTGCACGAGTGCGTCTTTTTAGGATTTTTTTTACTATTTCGTTTTTTTTTGCCAATCAAACAAACAAGGAGCGTCTTATTCCGCACGCCAGTTCGAATGCATCGATCGTATACGTACAGCATTTCTGTCACAGCAACGAAGCGTACACATGTCGCAGGTGAGCATGACCTCTTCGACAAAAATCGCGCGAAAGTGGGACACTGATAAAGCACTGCGCTTTCACTTCTTGTTTGCGTCATATTGTTTATTTCGGCTTTGTCCTGTTGTTTCTCTCATAGTGCCTAAAAGATTTGTGCTCGCCTCAATCACTGGCTAATTTCTGTAAGATAACATCAGCTTTATTCGTAGAATAGCTAATAGTAAGATAATTGCTAATTGTTCGATACTGTCGTCTAGTGTATGTTAAAACGTTACTGACAAAAGGTTTTCAACTGCTGTTGCCTTTTATTTTTTTGCGTCAAATGAAAAAAAAAAACGAAGCTTGTAAGAGCCTACAGAAGTTGTGGAAAGTGTGAGTGTGCCCTGAAAAAAAAGCTACCACAACGTGCTTTTAAAAGCAAATTCAGATTCCTACTTCGCCCTAACGTGATAACACGGCATGAGCTCGAAACGTGCTCTAAAAAATATCGTGACATTTCGATGGCCGCTTCCCTCCGTGGCTCCGTTGGTGACGCACAAGCAGCCATTTTTGGGCGTTTCCGGTGACGCACAAGCGATCACCTTCAAAGTTCTGGGACCTCGCCTCATCAAAACAAGCCATACTGATGCGTGAAGTCATCGAAATCGAGACGGTTGCGTGACCTTCATGATGGTGTCGAAGTTACGGGGTGCGCTACGCGAAAATCGACTTAAAAGTTATACAGTAAAGTGTCTTATCACCATTCACTAAGTTTCAAATTTGCTCGCTGCCGTGTGTGTATACAGGAAGTTATTTGTGGGAGTCAACTCAGCTTCGACAACTTGTGTCAGTACCGCTTCAAGACGTCGCTTAATGGGTGCCAATTCTTTGCCTAATGTTATAGACGTTTTTGTGATGTTGCCTGCAATGTTGGCTATTCAGTGTTACAAAAGTGAAATTCTATACATTGAAATTATTTGTGATCGCTGAGTTGTCGTTTATTTTTTTTGTTAACTATGAATTCAGTCGTATAATGCACGAATGGGGGCAAGTAATTGTCGAATAGACATAGCAGAAACAACACCCTCACGCTAATATCTTCACCGTTAGTTTGCCAACGTCACTGCACACCTGCACACCTACTCGTGCTCTACACACAATTGCTAGCCTTGCACGTAAACTTAGGGTAATTCCCTTCCATTAGCACACCTTGCTTCATTCGGTAATGCTTGGTAGTTACATTAAACAACAACGATCACCAGAGTGCATGGAATATAGCAGCTCTTTTCTATCCTTATTCTTTCGTCAGCATGCTTAGTAGTAGCTCTGTGTATACCTAGTAGTAGCTGCGTGTGATCATTGCGGCGCTGACGAAACCATTGAACATGTTTTGTGCCACTGCCCTCAGTACAACTGTCAGGGACATTCCATGTAAGCAGTGTTTGCACGCCTCGACGACCAGCCGCTTTCCGAAAAATTAATTTTGGAATACCCGAGAGATCGAGCTTCACGCCGAAAATCGACAAAGGTCCTCCTGAAGTTTTTGCGATCAACCCGCCCCATCGAACGTTGTTGATATTTTTGTGTGTTTGTGTGTTTTCGCTTCAGTCCCGCTCTCTTTCTCTCATTCCCTTTTCCTTACTTCTCTGTCTCCCGTTTCCCATTCCCCAGTGCAGGGCAGCAAACCAGACAATTTCTTTCTGGGTAACCTCCCTGCCGTTCTTCATACTATCTCTCTCTCTTCCTCTTTTAGTAGTAGGTGTTATTGAAAACAGTTTGTCGAACCATTACGTTCTGACATGAGTCATTGTATTCTTAGTCGCCGTGGTGATGTTATTGTTGTGATTGCGTAATTGTTGCTGCAAACGTTGTCGCCACTCCAATTTCGTTAGCAGAGTGCTGGTTCAATTGATAGGCAATGAATTCATCAATCAATGTTTATTTCACTTTTTTTTCGCATGACGCTGAGAGTGGTGTGAGGAGCAGCAGTCTGAAGGACTGCTTGGCATACCTCATCGACCTAAAATATCAGAAAAAAAAACAGGACCTAATCAATGTAGTGCAAGTAGTTTTATCAAATCAGTTTTTGCTGTGTGCTCATATAGGTGTCATAATTTTTTTACCTCCTCCCCCCCCCCCCCTCTAAACAGTTCGCAATATATTCCGCACCAGTTGGATGACTTTGAACTTCTCCAGTCTTCAGAAGTGACGAATTCCGCACGCATCATACGCCGAGCTTGCCGCAGCATCTCTCTGCAGCTCCATCTAAGGTATGTTAGAAGTCGGGCTAAACCGCCATTCTACAGTGAAACTCGCTTTTAGGTTTGAGCGATTGCTCTACTCCTGCCGTTGCAAAAACAGAAAATGACATTGTGCATGCATGTGACCTTGAAGCTCAGCCAAAGTCGATTCACTCCTCTCTCTCTTCACGCACGTGTCGTCATAGCAACGGACATGCGCGGTGTTGGTTTGTTTACATCCCCCGCGCACCCCGCTCTGCAGGTCGGCAAGAACCGCGAGCCGGCGGGCTCATGCGCCTCGACACCTCCATTTCTGTCAAGTGTCTAATGCACAGTAAAAATATAAACGTGGGAAAGATGCTCCTGCTTGACGCGTGGTGGCTCTGACGTTAGCATTCTTTCGGCGGTAGTTTCTGTTATTGCTCTAACGAGGTTCGTTAAACCGCGTTTATCCACGCCAAATGTGTCCTCCCCGATTTTGACTTGTGCGTTCCACCTTTAAAGGTAGCAGCGCGCCTCGCTCACGTGCACTCAAAGAAGTAAACTTTACAAAGGCAGAGAGTTTGCATTAGAAGAGTTAGGTAACTTCATTTTAACGTAACGCAAATCCGTCAGCTGAGTGTGAACAGCGTGTCACGAATTACTTAGAGCCAGTTATTGTAAGTCTTTCGTTAGTATCTCAGATTCCAGTCTACTTTTATAAAACTGCAGGGGAACCAATCTCAAACATTTTTTTCCTTAAGAGATAGAAATGCGTTAAGAATAAAGACACGAAACCTCGCTTACCCTGTTTTCCCGAGGAGGAAAGCAAATGACCCTACTCTTAATTTATTCATTTTATATTTATTTATTTAAATTTCCTGCTTGTTTTATTCTTTGTGAATGCGTGTCCCCGACCTCCAACCTTTTCGTAATGAAGCGCACGTTCATTACGCTCGCGTAATTACACACCTCTTACACCCGAAGCATCAGTGTTTCAACAGATAATTTCACTCCACTCAGTGTTTCAACAGATAATTTCACTCCACACCACGCTGTTTTTTACCAGAACCCAAGAACCGAACCAAAACAGATGTCTCCCTGATTTTCCGCCCTATAGATTGTCTCACCGACACTGGCAGTGACACTCTCAACTGGAATCTCGCCACACACGTGCCGATAAAAACTTGTGAGCGCTAAAAGAAAATACAAGCTTACGTTCGGACGACAAAACTTTTTCCACCATTATTCACCAACGCAGAGCTCCTGATTGTACGCCAGAGTTCTTCGTTTCACGGCCCCCTGTGTTTCGCAATGTGTATTGATACGCTTGCCATTATGCCTAGTTTTTAGTTGGTGTGGAAAGGAAAATGTTGTGTATAGATTGATGAGTAGGGTAGGACTTTTTTTATTTTTCGTTGCACTAGAAAGGAATGCACGCCGTTAAACTCCTGCGTTGTTTCAAGGGAGGAGATGAGTGCGATAAAATGTCTTTTTACAGAGTTCCTAAACAACCTCTGAAAATACCTACAGCTTTTACCTACAGACTACAGTTGACTTTCATCAAATATACTGATGAATTTTAAACGTAAATTTATATTATTATTAATATTATTATTATTATTATTATTATTATTATTATTATTATTATTATTATTATTATTATTATTATTATTATTATTATTATTATTATTATTATTATTATTATTATTCATGTTATTGTTATTGTTGTTGCTGTTGACGTTGTTGTTGTTGCTGTTGTTGTTGTTAAAATAAAATGACAAGCAGCTTATCGTTTGCTGGCGTTTACCGTCATTTTGTCACCATTCGTGACGCCATCAGTCTCTTAACCGGACGTCACGTAGTAATGAGCTCTCGATCGATCCATATGCGATAGATATCAGTTGCAAATTGTCTCCTACCCTGCTTTACCATTCAATGGCACACCCGTCGTGCCTTGTCTTCCACGAGTGGCTGCGCATTGAATCGATTTCGCTTCATTTCCTGCATGTTCGACTCCTTGGGCGGAGATAAGGGCGCGTAGCTGATAAGCGCGGGAATCCGATAAGCTCATTTCTTAGTGGGAACATCATCCCCACGCTTTGCAATTAGGTAAGTGCCGATAAGAGGGTAACACCTGTAGGAAAGAGTATTGCAAGAGAGAAAGATGTCAATACCCTGTCTTTGAACTTGGAAATGGTTCAGAGGTCTTTTATGCAATCCATCGCGATCATTAAAAAAATAGAGAGAGGTTGAGATAAGATTAGGGTCGTAAGTAATTGATTGGTAGATATGTGGGGTGTAAAGTCCGCAAACCACCATATACATGGTTGTGAGAGACGCTGAGGTAAGAGGAGGGTCGCAAGTAATTGATTGGTAGATATGTGGAGTTAAACGTCCCAAAACCACCATATGATTGTGAGAGACGCTGTAGTGGAGGGCTCCAGAAATTTCGACTACCTGGGGTTTTTCGTACGTGGACCCAAATTTGAGCACGCGGGCCTAAGAAGTTTTTCCCCTCCATCGAAAACGAATCCGCCTCAGCTTAGATTCCATGCCGCGACCTGCAGGTCAAAAGACGAGTGCCTTAACCACTAGACCATGATGGCGGGGCCAGAGTCGTAAGTAGTCCTTCAAACAAAAAAAAAAAGGGGGGGGGGGTTAGAGGCTGGCAACCTAAAGTATCATCTAATCCACCAAACACAAAAAAAGGCAAAGGTTGCACCGGCACAATGCTGGAAACATCAGTGGAGTCACTGTTTTTGCAAGCAATGGCAAGCTCTTCGCTAGTGTTGAGGTTCTGCTAGTAGTTCTCGGTATGGCTGCGGGCTTTGCTAGACATGCACGTGACTACCGGTTACGTGACGTTATTGGTTTAGCCTTGTGATAAGTTGTCAAATGGTTTTGGTGGAAACATGTCACCTGGTTATAGCCGGTTCGAGATTAGGGTGACAACATGTCAACTCACTATAGCTATTACGCGATGTTGCGTTGACGTTACGCGATTCCAGTCACACGACTACACGTTAAGTGATCTTTAGTCCAGTGACCACATGTTGCGTGGTGTTACGTAATTGTTAATCGTGGGACTAGCTGTTACGTGACGTTACGTGATTTTTTATTCGCACGACTAGTCGTTACGCTATGTAACGCGATTTCTTTTTGCTGACTGGTTGTTTCATGATGTTGCGTAATTTTGACTCGTAACAGACTCGCTCAAAATAGCGTTTATATTCTTCGCTAAGTAATTCGACGCATGTGTTAACCAAACCATAAGATGAAGGGGGCGAAACAAGCGTGAACTCGTTAATGATGATTATAATTTTTGCCCCTCCAATCTGCGCAGCAAGAACGCCCAAGAAAGCACGGGTCTTAAAAATGAACCTACGTGAATCTGCGAACGACGTCTGGCTGAAAATGAATGATTGGCTGCGACCAGCAATCAGCGCTTACAAAAGCGACGTCAAAACTATTTCCGCATTTTCGTAAGTTTAGCGCAACCGTCATGTTTTGGCTCGGCGTGCAGAAGTGTCAGGTTTGTTCATTTCGGCTGTGATGATTCATGCACCTTTAGCAGCTTAAGACTTGCGTGCTTCTCTTTTTCTTTTATTGTAGACTCATTGGATTGAGCGTCGCTTTCTTGCTGCGCATTATATTTCTTTTTGGACCGCAATTTTTCTCGCTTTAGTCTCGGTCAGTATACTGTTAAACGGCTGGTAAACTGAACATGACACACTGATTTTTTTTTCATGTAGCTTCTCTTCGGTGGATACAGTTTATAAAATTGCGTTATATCGCGTAAGAACATGTTCGTTGATAATGACATCGTGGTTTTGGAACGTTAAACCCCAGCAATAATTATTGTCATGTTCATTTACGAAGAAATGAATGAAAGCAACGTTTCACCGTTACTTTTATCCGTTTGAGGAAATCTAGCGCTTTATCTATGATACTAGGTGCTAGATTGCATGTAAGATCGCACTCTGATGTTCACACAGCCCCGGTATAGGTCCCTCGTATTCGAATTTGATCACCCTGTGGGCCGCAACAAGTTAACAATGTAACAAAAGTCACACTGGGCCTTAAGCACGTGCCTAAGAAAAGTCGATGACGGCAGCCATTTCGCCTTGACTCCGAGATCGGAGGTACAGGAAGGTTTTTGAACCTCACGCGGTTTTGCTTTGGCTCCGAGATCACCCCACCTCGCACTATGCTCCAATGTCATAGAATGGCGTGATAATGTGACGTCACAGCAACTCCGTGATTATGTTATGATCACGTGTCAAATTTTAGCGTCATGCGGGGACGACGTCACAGAGCCACGATTTTCGTATCAGCCGTGTTGACGCTGACGGGGGCTTGCGTTCCACTTATGGAACGCAGGCGCTAACATATTTATTCCTTTGTCTTCACAACAGACATACACAGGTTATAGATCGCGAAGAAATCTTTGTCCCTGAAATCTTTCACAAAATATGTCAAAGCTTACTTTCTATCCCGTCCTGAAGATTGATAATGTGTATATAGCAGCCATGTGTTTCTCTGGTTTCGTTATTTGTAGTGTTACGACTCTTTATTTATCACTGTACAAATATGTATTCCCTTCACTCTGTATAAATGGATGTTATGCATGTAATATTGGTGTGTTATATCTCTTTGACCATGCTCTGAGTGGTGCATTACGGGTGCTAGGGTCGCGTCGTGCAGAGCACATCCACCTTTTGCTCTTGTATCCAAGACATACATTTGTCTGAAGTAAAGAGCTGATTGATTGATTGATTGGGAGACACATTGTGACGCAACAGCCACTCATACCGTGCACGTCGCACAAATCGCGGATTAGGAGTTTTCGAAATCTCACAGCGAGCAAATGATACTCGGGACCTAAAGTTAATGGGAGATTTCCGCGGCGAAAGAGAAAATATTCGAAAAAAAATTAAACTGCATTCATCTTTACCACTTTAGCGTGAGCCAACGCTTTAGCGTGACCCAACACGCCCTCCACTTGTATAACAAAATGATCTATTCTCCTTTCATCCGCTTTATTTCTACATTAAGGAAAATAGCTTGAATCACGCAAATTCGATGGCATGTTTCTTTGCTGTTTCCTTGTATTCTTTGTTTTCTTTATGTCTGACTTTCTGTTTTTTCCGTGCCTCTCTTCATGTTTCGCTATAAGTTTCTTGCATTATTGTTTTGTTTCTTTCTATATTTGTTCCTTTATTTTGGCTTCTTTACTACCCTCCTTCCTTTCTCTCTTTATTTTTCATTTCTTTGCTCTTTCTTTCTGACTTCTTTCTTCTGTTTCTAACTTTATTTCTTGTCTTGCTTTCTTTGTAGCTTTCTCCTTTCATTAACTTTTTTCTCACCCGTATTTTTTTGTTCTTTTTCCTTTCTCGTCCCTTTTGTGATACCTTGCTTCTTTTTACTCGCGCTTCGTCACGGCAGTGCCCGACAGAGCGTTTTCACCGAGTGCACAGACGTCGGTCCAAAATCTTCTCTTCCCTTCCTCCTCCTCTTAATTCTTCGAGTGGTTATATGGTAGTGGCCTCATTTTAACTTAGCACTCGCAATTAAAAGAAACCGAGAGCGAAACTATCGCCATCTCCTCGAAGACATTCATTGACGCATCCCTAAAAAAGCACACGTACAAAACAGCAGAAATAAAGACAAAACAAAGCAAAGATAACCGGGTTATAACGAATGAACTCGCGCATTAACTCTCACCCATATCTCTCCTACACTGACATCTGCCGCGAGAAACAGTTCATTAGGGCTGAACGAGAGATACCTTTTTGGCCGTCGAGGTCTTGGTCGCTCCCGTCACGGCTCGGAATGACGACGAAGCCTCTGTATGACGAGGCATCTTCTCCGAGGACGTTGTGCATTGACACACGTCACGGTCTTTCTTCCTCTCTCACGCACAGTCTGTCAAAAGGTCTCCCTAAAAAACTGAAGGACCCCGCTAAATGACGTGTAGCTACCATGATTACTCATTTTGTTGCACCCGGGCTTTGGTTGTTGTCTGCTCTAATTTGCTTGGCCGTCTATTTGTTTCTATATCGCGTCTTGGAGTTTTATTAAGTGGAATCATGCAGGTTCTGCTATTCTGAACATAAGCTGTGAAAGAAACAGCCTTATTTTTTTTAAAGTGGGAGAACAATGAACGATCAACGTATGTAGCAGAGTGGGTCAGAAAAAAGGATTATGTTGCTGAGCTTGAAGTCGTGGGTTCAATTACCTACAATAGAGGCCGCATTTTTTGATGAAGGTGTGAGTGATAGAGGGATAGAGAAGATGAATGTGGAAGAGTTAACAAAATGTAGCTTCCGGTGTGGTACTGTGCCGTGGGATGTGGAAATGAGGGACTAAGAAGATAACAGAGAAAACGCGTGTGTGAAAAGTTAGGTGCGCGTTAAGAAAACTTTATCAATGTAGAGTGCTTTAATATCAGCACACATCTAACCAGACGGACCACTAGCATGTAGTCTCCATTGAAACGCTGTCAGTACAGTGGGGCCTCCATGGTGGCTCGAACTTTATACGTAGAAGCAGGTCGTGATGGCCACCTGCAGTTTCGAATGATTATATTTTTTTCGCTCAAACCATACGGTTTGTATTCAAGTTAACGTTAAAGAAGCGCAGAGGATCAAATTTATGTGACGTTCCCGACTACGTTCTGCGTTATTACCATGCCATGGCTTCAGTGATTAGGAGCGTCTGAACTTCATTTCGAAACGTTTGTGAAAGAAGTGACAGTTGCCGCTCCTATTTGAACAACCCGACTTTTGAAATGACTGTTTTTTTTTTTCAGCGCTATAGCTGCGCTGCATGGCGACATTGCGATATCTCTGTGGTGTCATGTCATTATGGCCCATGCTTCTTTCCGTGATACTGTAGACCTCCCAGCGTCAGCAATTTCTATCCCCAGGAGGACAGTTTGAGCGTGAAGTCTTGACTGTGCGCCCTTTCATTCTTTCATTTCGCGCTTCCATTTATTCCTGCCTTGCTGCGTTTACATGGATTGCTGACGTAAAACTTTTTTCATTGCACCCACTCGGGAGATCGATCATGCCAATCAGTGGTCGCTGTCACTACGTTTATTGCACTTTTTTTTGCCTCTTTATTTCATTTTTGCTTTTCTCAAAAAGCAGCACTTAGTGCCTTTCCTTCCAGGCTTTATTTTGTCTGTTCATTCTTTTCATTCTTTTCGCGTTCACGTTCTAGTGTCACCACTTTCGCCTTGTCATCACTTATTCACATTGGTGCATCTGCCACATCTTTGAAGCCCCCCCCCTCCCCCCCCCCGAAAAAAAATTATTTTGACTCAGCCTTCGTCGAACCAGACAGTGCGTGTCGCTCACCACCCTGCCCACCTCCTGCCCTCCACACTCTTTTCTGACGGTGCACAAATAGCTAAGTCTGTTTTTTAATTCTTCTTTAGATGGCGGCGTACACAAAAGAAGACGTCGCACAAATACTCTTATTTCGGCTGTTTTCTCGTGTACCTTCACTCGCATATTCACGTTCGATGAAAACGATGAATTGAGAACAGAGAAGTTTTCCGCACGCACGCACCAGATGCGTTGTTCTTTCACCTGTTTGCGTATTAAACACGTGGCAAGGACGAGACCCGCATCCGAAATACGATCCGGTGGCTATGCGTGTGAGTCGTTCCGAGCTCAAAACAAAGCAAGCAAAGCTAAAGCGAAACTTCTTGTTTTTCTCTTGGTGGTGGAGTTTCAAAGTTCGGCTGTGGCTATTTTGCCTTTTCTCAGGTTATCGAGCATTGAAGCAATGACAGAGGATGGCCTGAAAAACAGGCATAGAAGTAGGCGCATCAGATTTACACTTCGTTTGAGGAAAAAAAAAAGGCTCATTGTTAGTACAAGAGCTTCGTGAAGGGCACTGGTACATCAGCAACAGCAAGTTGTGAAGAACTTTTTCTCCTTCTTCTCTACCTTTCTATCGTTTGTGAATTCCGTACTCATCTTTTTTTTATGAATGCTGTTGTTGCTACTGTCGGCACAGCCTTTCGACTATACTCGGCGGAAAAATATCTGTCTCGCCTCATATGCATGTATGGAGTACCGCAGGCGTTTCTGCTGCGAGTATTTTCCGCGCGCGTGCGCGCTTGTTTCGGCTCGTTTGCGCGCCCATGAATAACTGTGTGGGTCGTCGCTTAGGAAAACAGGAAAGGAGAGTGAGGGTAGCGAGGGAAAACGAAGATTCGGGCTCACTTCATCTTCACTGAAGCAAATACAGTGTAAAATGAAAAGCACAGTAGTCAAAGGTTAAAGAAGCAAAACAAAAAGACTGCTTCTTCCTATCGTAACTGTATCGCCTCGTACAGCACTGTGCCCAACTACTCTTAACAATGCTCTAACTTCCTAGCATACGAAAAAAAAACACACTTTATTCTTCTTGACTTCACGGAATAGAATTAGTTACTACTCTGCTTCAACCTCCCTACTGTACAACACCGGTACAAAAATATCTGCAGTAGCTTGTATACACTAGCGTATTTTTTGTGATATCTCACCTATAGTCGCCGGGTAGCTTGGCGCGTAAGCTCTAAGGTATTTTAAATATTGCCTAAGGATGTTGTTCGGCTAACCTCCAGGACGCGGGTTCAATTCATGGCCGCATTTTCACGGGCAACAAAATACGACGGGCAGGATAACTTTGCAGGATTAACCCCGGGTGGTTCAGCTTACACTGGAATCAGTCTGTGCCGCACCCTAAATTGGCACCATCGTTTTGGCGCGTAAAACACCTTAAGTTATTAAAAATGAGGTATTCCCGTATACTAATGACACATGTATTCCCCCACTTACCAGGTAAGCGTCGCACAATGGCATCAATAGTCTTGACGAAGCATTGTGTTTCACGACGCCTTGTTGTTCTTTGAGACTCCCTGTTTTCGGAGTCACCTAGGTAAGAGATTAGTAAGAGTTGGGCTCGTTCGTAGAAAATCACTCAAGACAACTAATTAAGGTGAAAGAGACAAAGGAAAAGCTGAATGAAAATAGAGAAATGGAGAGGAAAGGCAGGAAGGTTAACCAAGCTTGGCTCGGTTGGCTACCCTACACTTGGAATGAGGGAATAGGGAATATCAGAAGGGAAGGTGCACGAAACAGACAGGGTGCGTCCTGTCATCCTGTCAAGGTCACGGCGAAGACACGAGGCGTCTTGTTTTAACCTTGTCCGATATCGTTTTTACGCTTATTAGTTTTTTCTAGCGGCAAGAAGTAAGGTAGCCACAAGTTGGTCACCAGGCATCGAGTTGAACGAATTGAAAAACATACGGAGGACATTCAAGAGACACGTTAACGCGTTCACAATTTGGAAGATGCTTAAGCACACTGGATGTCCCAATCTGAAAATGCATGGCCCCACTGGTGGTGACGGCTTTACTCCAGGCTATTGTCAAGGTTATCTCATCAGAAGGGGAAGTGACTCACCGACTCAAGCTCGTTCGGGCGCCTCCTGCGTACAAAAAGACACGGACTGCCTCATTAGAGAGTACAGTGACATGAATAAAAGAAAAATAAAACATTAGAGAGCTCGATCATGCTGTAGCTGTTCTTGTGTGTCCGGTGAAAGAGTATACGCACACGTGCAGTCATTTATTTTTTTCAGAAAGCAGAGTCGCGAAGCCTTTTCAGCACTCTATGGCTCTAGAGTTGCTGTATAGGACTCCTCCTCGAGAAGCAATATACGACCACTCTATATGTCTCTTTTCGCGAACACCTTCGTTTCAGAACATATGTCCATCTTTCGTCTCTGTTTGTGGCCTCCGAGCTTAGTTCTGGTGTGCTGCTAGAGCTAATCATGGAGGCCACTATCTGTTTGTGTTTGATTGCTAGGTGACACACATTTGTGTCTGGCCAAGCCTGGGCTTGTTTTTTCTTTCTTTTACCTTAGTAACACGTTTCACTGCCACGTTGATCACAACGAGCTCCCAACGTCTACTCTTCATGCTAGACACTTTACGAAAGGTGAATGAGTATATACAGGTTCTCGTCAAGCCCCATTTTGTGTCTTTTCAATGAAACAAAAACACATTTTTTGCAGGGGTAAGATCTGAACCAGCATATCTCCGCGTGTATCCACACTATGCTTTATGTTGTTCGGCCACAGACACATGAATGTGATAAAGAAAAAGTTGATGGTAATGGTGAAGCAGATATACAGAAAGAGAAGGAAGATCTTTATTGCAATGTTCTTTGAAACATGGTGGCAACAAGTTGACTTTTTCATTACGGTCATGTCTCACTCACTCTACTGCAGTCTATTGCATCTTGCTGTTTCTTTCACCTTCTTGAAACAAGGCTCTGTTTTCATTACTTTAGTGCTCTGACTCCGCAACGACTCCTGTTCAATCAATCTCATTCACGTGATTCCCTTTCCGCAACATTCAGAAGCCGCGCTTGCTTACACAAACCACCGACTAATTAATACATATGTGCTTGTCAATAGTTAAAGCTTCGGAAAGATTCATGCTTTTCAATGGTATTGTTGGGTGAATGTCCTGACATTCCAATGTAATGCTTTTTGTAGGGAGAATACAGCCAGCGCAAACCCTTTAGGGACCACTGGATCTTCAAGTGATGAAAATGAATATGATAAATATAACCTCAAGTGACAGGAAGAGAGCAGAGTGGGTCAAGGAACAAACGGGGGTAAAGAATATTATTGTTGAAATCAAAATGAAGAAATGGACATGGAACCGGGCACGTACTGCGTAGGCAGGATAATCGCTGGCCATTAAAGGGATACTAAGGGCTACTTGATTCTTGAAACAGCGGTCCAGAAACCTCGTAGTGTTACTTTTCTGCCCAGGAAGTGCTTATTTTGAAATAAAATCATGCTCTAGTGGTCCACATTGGGTTGGCGTACTTAAAATTAACCAACTCAAGCGGAACATGTCACGTCACTGTTGCCGTGCACAACGTTGCCCGGCATTTCTGCGTGGCCGCAGAACGGAAGTAGCGGCAGCCACAGCAGCAACCACGGCCACTGAAGAATTTCCTGCCATAGCCTTCGAGGTGGAAGGCGTTCTTGGTTCCACTGTGCCCCGCTAGATGGCACGAACTGTCCTGTTTAACTAGGCGAAAATTGAAATTTTGCACTAGTCGCGCAGTTCTTCAGTGTAACGTCCGGTGTTTTTTTTTTTTTCGATGAATCAAAAAGAAATAAACAAGCAGCATTTTGTTGCGGCTCTTGATCCACGAAAGGTTCTTTATTTTGTGCAGCTAGTTCGATTACGGCTGGCTCATTGTAGGTGGTACCTATGACGATATTGGTATCAATTAGCGAATGTCCTATTGTAGCGCATGTGTTCTCGTGCATTAACCTTAATTATTCGGTAAGTAGGACACTGCTGTTGATAATGTCGTTTTAGACGTTGTCCTACATTGACTTTTTATTCTGATATAAATTGTTCTTTGACATTAGTGTCCCTGTGAGATAAACTGAATGTAACTGCATTGATGCCAATAAAAGGAAAATGCGTGAGAGGGGAGAGAAAAACAGATGCACAGATTAGGTTAAGACGTTTGCAGGAATAACGTCGCCGCAGGAAGCACATCACCGAATTGATTGGCGGAACATGGGAGAGCCCTTTGCCTTGCAGTGGGCGTAGTTAGGCTGATGACAAGGATGATGATGATGTGTAAGAAAACTTAGCATAACTTAGCTATTTGGGGTTGTATTCGGTGGAGCTGCACAGTATACCTTGTTAGCGTGTTTTAGAACAGGCCCGAAATCTGAATTCAAGCCTGCCATGCCGAAGCAGCGGCAATATTGAACATCGTGACCCCTAAACTTGTCAAGCTGATTGTGCTGTGCTCACGGATTCAAGCGGTGACATCAACACTTCGAGTGTGCAAACTGCTGTGCAGAGTTGCTCGAGATAACCTCGTCCTGACGCCACTAACCTCGCCACTCAAGGTGGGGCACGTCCGCTCCAATTGCAAGTGTGCAAACATTACACCAACCACACTCGATCCGAAGCAGGTGCAAAAGAAATCACGTGCATCTTTTTTAACACTGAGTTTACCAGTTTCCTTGAGTGAGCACTGTGCAAATGTCCCCTTTGCCAGCCCCTACTAATTACGTCTAGCCGATTGGCCAAACAGAATTAATAGGGTGCTGGCAGTTATGTAAGAAAGCCAGAATACGTTGCCTCGCTCTTTCTCGTGGATATGCAGCCCTCATTCGCGATCGTTGCATTTCGTGTTGACTTCTACTGGGTCCCATTTCGTCGTTGGTATGCCTATTTATTAATCACAGCTTATCTTCACTTTCTCTCTCCTTTTTTTATTTTTCGCTTTGGTAAATCTCGCAAGACTAACATTGACATCATTACCGCGTCACCGTCCTCGTGGCCTCTGCTGCTGTCCTCCCACGCAGTTTCGCATGGCATAATCAATCATGTTGGCTTGTTCACTTGGTAACGCTTGGCTGTATAGCCGAAAGATTATCTACGTGCGCATTCCTACAAATTGAGGTTGTGAACGCCCACCTCGCCATAAGCAAATCAATGTCACCGTGTACTTTTGTCGGTCATTGATCCCGACTGATAAATTTCTCTGATTCAGCTGACTAAAGGCTATTCCCATCCGGCGCTCTTTTCACAGGGGGGAAACTCCAGTTAGCCAACTTAGATTTAGTGACATGGAGGAAGATTAGTCACATATAGCCCACAGGTATTGAGTCAAATCGATTTACACAGTTCTGTAGGAACCTTTGATACTCAATAGTCAGCAAGCTTAAGTTCGGCTACGTTCAGCTATATTTAGCCTGCAGTACATTTAGAGACATCAAAGCATAATCAGCCAGTAGTATATAGAGCATGCAAAAAATACAAGATTATTCGCATTAAGATCAACTTGCGCTTCACCTGCAAGACCTTGCTACGTTTTAGCATATCATTGAATACACAACCGTGTTAGCGTCTTACTGTACGTGCATTTTTTATGTTACAGTAACTTATTCGCTCTCTGGTACTCATCATCATCATCATCATCATCATCATCATCATATCCAGTAGTGCGTTTTGACGAAATTAATTAGGTTGGTCCTCAAACATTGAAGTTTACAACAACATCATTTGTGACCCCCTCTCCCCAGCGGAACAAAAGCTATTCTGTTACGTTTTCAATGTAACAAAGCAGCTCCACTTGAAAAAAAACTAAACAAATAAACAAAAAAGCCAGCATATAGTTTTGTGTGTTGGCGTACTTACGTGCTAACGCCACGATAATATTACGCTGGAACGTAATATTACGCCAGAACGCTTTCGAGAACACAGCATCCAAGTTCGCGAGCGGTTTTACATTTCACCCGCATAAAAATACTGACGCCCACACTACGAATCGAACTCGCATCCTGTTGCTTATCAATGCTGTACGTATCTTAGCCGCTAAGTTATACAACGGTAGACTGTGCCTGAGCCCCTCGGATAGTACGACGAAATCGGTGCGCTAGAAAAGTCAGCGACAGGAGGTGCGAATTGTTTTTTTTTTTTTTCGGAGAAAGCTTATCCAGGAAGCTCTAGCGCGAACCTACAGTGATAGGGCGAACCAACTATGCCCTCTGCACATCCAGAAATCTTGCAGCAGCAAATCCTTCCCCACCGCTTTAACGCAGAAAGAAACAGCTTACTATAGGTGAACTGGAAAACATGAAGGCTTCTGCAGAAATTGTCACGTGCTTCCGGGAGAATCGCGAAAAGAGGTAAAAGAGAAAATAAGGGCAGCAACTTCTGCACTCGATTGCTTACGCAAATGTGAACTAATTACGTGCTGGTAGCGTGATTTGTGCATTGCGAAGAAGCTGCCACGTGGTTCAATTTCCTGTATTGAGTGCGAGAGCTGAATACCACCTAAAATAGCAATCTCACGAGTCGCAAATAGTGTGTTGGGTCTTGGATAGGAATTCTTCATCTACACTTCTTTCTTTTTTAGTGTTCTTGCGTTGGCGTAATTGCTTGGCACCACTTATTATTGCGTCTCACAATCAATGTGTACGATTAGAACTTAAGAGCGAGCGATGAGTCAGATTTCGACTCAAAGCAAAGACGGTAGCTATATGTAAAAACCAGAAAGACAAAAGCCATTGATTGTAATGACATGGTGTTAGTGTAGGAGCGTTTTGATTGAGAATAATGACGTTTTGATAGCTTTAACCAATAAATCATTATCTTTGCACAAAGCATGAGGCTCCTGGAGCCAGCAGAACTAATGCATTCACTAAGTAGAATTTGATCTGGTTGCGTTCCCCACTCTATATATCGTCAATATAATCTTCAAACCAACAAAAACTGGCAACATTCTTGTCTACTTCCCACAACTCTAGCTCTGTTTGGGGCCTTGGAATGCCAGTAACCAGTGGTACAGGTCTAAATTTCTGAATGTGGCCTTTCCATTCCAACATGTCCAACAAGGATGGGTGCTCGTGTTGGTAAAAGTGAATATATTGTAAGCAAGCTCAGATATGAATGAAGCTATAATAGTCATCAAAGCTTTTCCTCTGACGCTACTACAGAGTGGCCCTCTATCACGCTTTCATAGAGAAACAGCACGAAGTGAAATGAGTAATATAGTAAATAAAACATCAGCTGGAAGCATGCATCGTTGTTGTACTCAATATTTAAGCAAAGAGGAGCACAGGAAGAAGTAGATGAGCTGTGATGAGGTTGAGACCATTCATTCGACTTTTACCTGCTTACACCTTCGTAACTTAGTCTACTGAGAAAAACACGGCGAGTTCAACTTGACCTACTGCTTTGAAACGAAGAACTGACTGTCTAACTCTCTATTGTTCTCCTCAGTAACAAATGGGTGGCTCTCTCGCGACCACCGCGTAAACACAGCTGCCGTCCAGCCGAAACAGACCCTTGGTGTGTTTAGCGCCCCCCTCTCGCCCTCCACCAACTCTCCCAAGCTCTCATTGTTCACGGTCCTGGGACCACCATCCAAACCGGCAGCTTCTCCGATGATGACTGACTCGCTTTCTTCAGGCATTTCCAGCCATTAGCGCGATCCTTCCTTTGTTTACCTGACTGCGCCAAAATGCTTCCCGCGTGGTCAGCTCCTGTCTCGCGCAATCGCGTCAATGCCGACAACGCGAAAGGAGAGCAGAGTTAGTGGCGTTGTACTATGTGCCTTGATGACCACCGCGTTCCTGGTCTGGTCGTTTCGATCACAGCATCCCCCCCCCCTTTCTTTTTGCGTCCCATTTGTTTGTTCCTGCATAGCGTATAGATCTTCGTTAAGCCCGAGCTGTCAGATCACCTATGCAGAATTCCCGAAACGGTTCATCCGCTACATACAACTCAAAAAAGGACGTGCATGTTTTGTAAGTAGTCGAGCTTTTGTGGTCAGATACGACAAACAGTGTCGCGGCCCGTAATTTCAAACTGTCCACTGCTCATGAATTTTATACATTTTCGATTCCTGGTGATTCGATACAAACACGCCACGAGGCGTTTGTTGATTCCACGCTCACATTCGCTTGACCTAAACAGGTGTGAGTTGTACTGTACATGCATGTCAACTCATTGTTCGTGTCCATTGTTGCGCCATGAAAGGCCATCCATGCGACAAGCTCGCCCGGATTGTATTGAGTCGCTTTGCACGTGTGCGGTGTCACACGTGTTCAGCCCAATACGAAGTATTCGGCTAACTGATATTTTCAGTGACTGCCCTCGACGCTAAAGCCATTGTGACAAATGGGTACTACTGGTATAGGAGGAACCGTCGTAGACATAGGCACGTCATTTTCGTTAGGCTAACATCCCTGCATTTCTTTTCCCTCCCGTTTCTTACCTCAGTACATACGTTTGCTATAATGTGTTATGCTCTTTGAGAGTACGTAAACTTCATGGCAGATCATTTGGATGTACTCTTGCACTAATATGAGAAAGTCAATGGGATACATTCGACAACGTTCGCATAGTGCTTCTAAGTTCACCACTACGATGAGTCATCGTTCCTTCTCGTTTCAAACGTGGCCGTCGGAATAGGAGCTTTGGGCGCCACTGGCACTGTCTCCAAGCTCTCAGACAGACAGACAGACAGACAGACAGACAGACAGACAGACAGACAGACAGATAGATAGATAGATAGATAGATAGATAGATAGATAGATAGATAGATAGATAGATAGATAGATAGATAGATAGATAGATAGATAGATAGATAGATAGATAGATAGATAGATAGATAGATAGATAGATAGATAGATAGATAGATAGATAGATAGATAGATAGATAGAAAGATAGATAGATAGATAGACAGACAGACAGACAGACAGACAGACAGACAGACAGACAGACAGACAGACAGACAGACAGACAGACAGACAGACAGACAGACAGACAGATAGATAGATAGATAGATAGATAGATAGATAGATAGATAGATAGATAGATAGATAGATAGATAGATAGATAGATAGATAGATAGATAGATAGACAGACAGACAGACAGACAGACAGACAGACAGACAGATAGACAGACAGATAGATAGATAGATAGATAGATAGATAGATAGATAGATAGATAGATAGATAGATAGATAGATAGATAGATAGATAGATAGATAGATAGATAGATAGATAGATAGATAGATAGATAGATAGATTCTAACCTGCTCTGTCTCCATATCGCAGCGTCCCCTGTCGGGTGCTGCACCAACGACCAGTACTAGCACTGCTTCAAGTCCCTAGAGAGCGTGGTCAAAAAGGAGGACATCACCTGGGTCACCAACAATAGGGAGCTGCAGGTGTTTCGTCATAGTACATCACCGCAGGTATGCAGAAGCCAGTTGAACGGAGCAAGAGTGAAAGAATAAAAACAAAGGAAAAGCGCAGGGGTTAACCTAAGCGGAAAAAAATGAAAGTTAGGGAAGAGGGGGGCGGGAGAAAGATCATTGTTGCAGCTCACTTAATAGCCCCGTGTTTGGCACCACAAATGGGGAATCAATCTGGTATTCTTGACAAAACGCAATAGCGCATTCTTAGTCTTTCGGAAGTATGATAGACAATCATATGGTCTCGATAAGCTCCGGCAGTGAGCGCTTCTGTCCAGGTGATTATGAGCACTGCGAAGGTGAAGTCTGTCGTGTGCGTAAGTTGGGCAGCTTCGCAAGGTGTATACTAATAGTCTCATCAGCGGCACACTCGTTCCACTCGGTGCTGCCGGCCATCTCAATCCTAATTAGGTCAGCGTTAGTTAGTGATACACCCATGGTATAGACGACTCGTGCAGCAGGAATGAGGGAAGATAGGAAATATAAGCGCTGAACTGTAGTCGGTTACGAACTAGGAATAAGTGTAAGCTACACTCGCTGCAGTCGCTGACCCACACAGAGAAACATGCATGCTTTCTCTCTCCAACTGCATACGCTCATTTTAAGTGATGTCGTACGCCACACTCGTATTTCAGCAAGTGAATTTCCTATGCAGTCTCGTTCCACTCATTGGCCTTCGGGTAGGAAACTTGGATTCCCTTGCAAGCTTCAGCAAGAATTACGATATTATTGGTAGGCAGGCGTAATGTTTTCAGTAGAAACGATGAACAATTAATTCGTGGTGGGCGTGGTACCAACATTAGTTGCGAAAATTACTTGCAGTTTCAGCGTAAACCGATTATATAGACTCTCTAGCACACATGAATAGTGCACCACACTTCTGGAGCAGAGCTTGTATTTATTCTTAGGTTGTACAGAGGCTTTGTGCAGTTTGCTATACTACAAGTGAGGAGAAGAATGGCGTAGGGAAAATAGGAGACAGATAAGGGCGCGTATTTTGGACGATTTAATATATAGTATGGGACATGACTTCACTCGGCCACTTGCTCTTCGACAGTTATTGTAGGGTTTCCTGTGGAAGCTCCTGACTGGAACTATGATGCATGTGTCTACTCAGTTGGCAAGTGTGGCTACCTACCGAGTGAGCGAACAAGTACTGCGGTTATTTGCTTGAGAATTCATTTCTTCTCTGGAATTCGAGGGACATTTTTGACATTTTGATAGCAGTTATACGTACACTTGAGGCATATTTTTACCATCACCCTCGTGTTCTCTATGAAACACAAATCGATAAGGGCCTTACCACACACACGCGTTGCAGCGCACGTGTGGTCACAGTATGTCGAAGGCACCTACCGTCGTCGACGGCTCCCCGAAGGACTCTGCACGGAGGCAGCTTTGCAGCTCCTGTGTCAGTCCTTACGCGATCAAGGATAGGGTGTGGTGGCAGGCATTGGGCTAGGCGGAGCGTCGGCATCGCGACGTCGCTACAAGCGTCCCAGTATATTGGGGGCGCTGGAGCAAACATCGCTATTTAAAAAACGCGGAAAATGTGTATATTGAATGCGAAGCATTTCTTTGCATACTGCAAGCACATTGAACGTCTATCTATCTATCTATCTATCTATCTATCTATCTATCTATCTATCTATCTATCTATCTATCTATCTATCTATCTATCTATCTATCTATCTATCTATCTATCTATCTATCTATCTATCTATCTATCTATCTATCTATCTATCTATCTATCTATCTATCTATCTATCTATCTATCTATCTATCTGTCTGTCTGTCTGTCTGTCTGTCTGTCTGTCTGTCTGTCTGTCTGTCTGTCTGTCTGTCTGTCTGTCTGTCTGTCTGTCTGTCTGTCTGTCTGTCTGTCTGTCTGTCTGCCTGCCTCTCACTGCACCCAAACCTTATATATATTTTGTCTCTTTGCTTCGTTCTTCCGTGCGTTGGTTTATTTCTTCTCAATCACATTCGAAGAGTGCTCTCAGAAAGGAAACACGTGCGCGCCTCTTATTGGAACTGTCACTATGATGATTGCCAGCCTGTGAGCTGGATTCCATTCTTATAAAGAAACCGGTTTTCATGAAGCGGCAGTTGGCCCTCTGCCATTCATTGCTCTTCATGCTGTAGACCGAACTCCGCCATTTGTATTTGACCCACACTGATTCAATGTCATCCTGAAATGCATTTTCCGCATTCCCGCACGTCGCATTAGGTATGTGCTGTAAACTCCAATAATTCGCATTGTTCTCATCGTTCAAGTTTTTTTTTTTAATGCGAAGCATTTCTTAGCGAACTTCGGTGACTTTGAGCGTATCTATCTATCTATCTATCTATCTATCTATCTATCTATCTATCTATCTATCTATCTATCTATCTATCTATCTATCTATCTATTTATCTATCTATCTATCTATCTATCCACACTTACGTTTTGGTGTTCTCGGGGTCCCCCCCCCTTAACTTGGCATGAACCGAAATTTGCATGGGAGGGTAAGATGATTGGACGAATATGACGCACTGGCCAAGGCATAAATAATGCCACAATCCCGTCGAGCACGTCGTCAACCTCTTCCCGCCAGACACTGGAACACACCCTCGAGCGGGTACATGCCGCTGGTATGCGGGTATGTGCCACAGGTGATTGAAAATTAGTATGTACCTATGAACGACGACAACACACATGATCCATTTTAACGCGCGAACGTTAAGAAATGACCGACATCGGTAGCGTCGACCCGATGAATGAAAACAATAAATTTCGGAGTACCAGCTAGAATTTAACCCAAGCATTCTGCGTGGCAATGAAGCATTTTACCACACAGCTACGTCAGGTCTGGGAACTACTTTTCAAATAGACACTAATCTCCGTGAAAACGTCAATAGTAGTTGAAGTTCTGCCTACCCATTTTCATAAACATTACATATGTACTCCTTCGGTACAGCCATTACGTCGGGTTAACGTCAATTGTGGTTAGTTGCCATGCGCTGAAGTTGATTTATGTGGCAATGTTCGGGGCCAGCATCTTCGCGAGCATCAGCACTTCATATCAGCTTCTGGTATTGCTAATACGCATGTTACAATTGACATCGTCACGCAATTGCAAACAACTGGTAATATAAACATCTGCAACTCTTCAACATATGTCTGTGCATGCAACATTTGTACATATATTTAGCGTCATTTTGTGAATTGGCACTCAATAAAAAATTGCAACCCGGTCACCTTCCCTCCACATGCTTCGCATGAAGTCGATTTCCAGGTACGTGGGATCTGCTGATTTTTTTTTTTGTTTCGTTCTCCGGGAACCATTTTGCTTGATCGTAACTTTGTACCGTGTTTTAGTCGACCTGACCAAGTCAAATTATGAAAACGTTTTCTCGTTCGACTTCAACTTTTACTTTTCTATTTGACATGAAAGTCGAAGCTGTCACGCACGAGTTATTTTATTCCTTCTTATAGGAACCAACGAGCGGAGATTCACCTTTAAATGTAAGTTCTGGAGGCATAACCTGAAGAAACTGAGAGAGGCGTGTGAATTGTGCTATTGATCCTTTGTTTTGTGCTCGCAAATATGAACACTGACTGCTTGTTTGGTTTCGGCAATTCATACTACAGTTTAAATCAGTGAAGCGCGCGTTATTCAATGCTCTCTTGTCGGACTGGGGGATTAGGAGCATATCGTTCGGACAACTCGTTCAAGCGATAAAAGAGTTCGCGATGCACTAGAAGAGTAAAATATATAGAAGAGAGCCTGAAGGTGTGTGCGTGACTCACTGAACTTCTAATATTTTCCTGTTTTGGTTCTTTCTTAACCGGATGGCAGCTTTTTGGCGTTGCAGGAGCGTGAGTTCTTCGGTATACACGGTTGTTTATTTGCAAATACAGTGAAACTGGCAAGGTTCCTTGCCTCTCTACCTAAGAGGAGTCGAAAGTGAAAGCCATCCTTTTTTTGTTTTTCAGTAGATGGGAGCAGGGAACACAAGCAGAGGCTACACTTGCCAGTGTCAAGCGGCGTATTTATTTTTTTTTCTTGAGTTCGTGCATTTTACGGTTTTCTTCACCGCCGTAATGCTACAACGGCATCGTGCGGCATTACATCACGTGACACCAAAACAAAATTTTTGACCCCATGATGAGGCCACAATTTTTTTTGCAATCTGCGGCCATCACGGTGACGTCATGTGCTGACGTCAACGCGTGATAACTCTTTGCATCACTCATAGGTGACGCCGCGGGACGCACGAAACTGGTGGTAAAATTTCACGCTTGATGAGCATTTATGACTTTCGCCTTGAAAGTAACCTGTAAATAACAACAACAACAAAAAGAATAGCCCGAACGGAACACGCAGAGGTCAAATAGCCCCGGATAGTCATAATTTCTGGAGCGTTCTACTACTGCATCCTTTATAATCCTAATCATATCATTGTTTTTGGGATGCGAAACCTCGAGAATCACTGCAATATGAAACGGTGTGCTATAGACCTCCATGCGGGCTTCACAAAACACACGCTTTTTCGATGCCGCTTAGAGCTGCGCAGATGGGTTACATACAGTAAGCAACGACCGCATCACTTGCGGCCCTGCCGCACGCTCTCTGTGAACCCCTGCAAAATAACCGGTAAAGCGACCGCAGACAGACGCCGTATATCTCGAGCAAACTCCGCGACCCGCGTGAACGGCTCATCCACGTGCATGCCAGACACTCATTTTGAGTTAGGGATAACGATGACGGCACGATTGCGCACTCGTGAGAATCTCATCTGGAGTAATTACGGCTATGGACCCCTCCTGGATCCGCAGCCACACTTCGGCAATCGATTATTTCGGGCTTCACGTAAACGCATTCGCCCCTACTTCCACGCTGAATATATTCAGCGTATACAGTACACTCTAGGCTTCATTTAGACGTTCTCAGTGCATGGCCGCATGCAGAATCGCTGCAGTGGTGTAGTACAAACCACGTATTAGTACGCGTCTGTTACACAGACTCACAGGTGACTCGCCGGCGAGGAAGACGCTCTGTTAGTAAGGTATAACCGTAATCTGGGCTACCAGGTTGTCTACCGGCGACATATTTTCACAGCTCTGAACGAGTAAGTGGTGGAGGAGGAGCGTAAAGCGTATCATATCCATGACACGTGTTGGAAACTCTAGCAAGCTGACGAAAAAGTGTAGCGAGCGTGAGGAGAAACCAGACGAGGAGGGAACGGGGTGGAACGGCGTCAAAAAGAAAGATTTACTTTCCCGCCTTGAACGCTGAGCAGGCTGCTCGCTTCCCAACGTCAGTGCTTGCTTGCCTCAAAGTCGGGGAAGCGTTGTTTCAAGGCAGTCGAATCGCCATTGCGCACTTCGTACAGCTCGTGTACGTTGAACGCAAGTGCACGCATTTTTTTTTTGCCTTTCTTTCTCCACTTCCTTATAAGGTGTTAATATCGAGCCTGTCCGGGTGATAAATATGCCAACAAGAAAGACAACCTGCCGATGACAAACCAAACAAAATAAACGATGCTTTCTATCTTCGAAGCAAACATTCCTGGCGTAAGAATCATTTTACGAATACCGAAAATTCCACCCAGACTCTACACGAATAGACTTCCGAAGCCCTCTTATATACGTTCCCCTCTGTTTTGCACTCTTTGTCTCCACGCAACTCAGCTCCAAAAGGTGTGCGAGCCCACGTCGTGCACAGCCGGCGTCGACGGGGCACAAAACGAGTCCACGGAAAGCTCTCGCCGCCAATCAGCGGGCCGGGACGAAGGAAGCGATTCCGTAGTGCTCATCTTCGTGTAAGCCAACGCCACCCGTTCCTCGCTCTCTACCTTCTTCGATTCCGGCAAAAGTGGTGGTCGTCATCGTGAAAATTGCTCGCGTGTGGTCTGTTTTCCACGTATACTCCCTGTGCTGGTTCTCCGTTCCAGTGCTTGCCCGCCGACCATTCGCGTGCGATGATCGACTGCTAATACGGAGAGAGTGGCAATCCCTCTGCTGTGCAGACGCGAGGCAGATAGACAAAAGATGATTGCGCGTACTCGGTATTTGGTTGCCATGGGGTATACAAATTCCTCTATGCGATATATATATATATATATATATATATATATATATATATATATATATATATGTATATATATATATATATATATATATATATATATATATATATATATATATATATATATATATATATATATATATATATATATATATATATATATAAAAGGGATACAAGTGTATACTTAAGGGCTCGTTTTTCGTGTTTTACACAATATTAATGAGATCTAACAGACAATAATGCCAAGGAAGGTATAGGTAAAGTTATTAGGATAATTGTATTGCAAATGAGAAGCAATGAGAGTGGGTGAAAAGATAGCTTGCCGTGGGCAAGATCCAAACCTGCGACCTTCGAATAACGCGTTCGATGCTCTACCACTGACTACCAAGACAGCCATCCCCCCAGCCACTTTATAGGGTATCTATGTCAATTTAAACGTGGGACAGTCAGTTAGCGCCACTAGTAGCCATTGCGGCGAGTGTGGTACACACTTTATGAGCCTGTTTGGCGTCACGTAGCACGTGAACTTATTACTACTTGGCGGCTGACCAATAGTCCACCGTATACAACCTAAAGGCACCAAGTCTGCCAGCAAGAGACCCTCGTTAATAAATAGGGGAAACAAGTGTATACTTAAGGGCTCGTTTTTCGTGTTTTACACAATAATAATGAGATTTAACAGACAATAATGCCAAAGGAGGTATAGAGAAAGTTATTAGGATAGTTGTATTGTAAATAAGAAGAAAGAAAAGTAGGTGAAAAGATAGCTTGCCGTGGGCAGAATATATATATACATAATATAAAGGAGATATATATATATATATATATATATATATATATATATATATATATATATATATATATATATATATATATATATGGGATATGGCACAACGGGAGCGTTGTCAACAAGGATAAATATATTTATTTCCCAACAGTTTCGGGAGGGGACCTCCCTTCATCAGGGGATGAGTAACTCATCCCCTGATGAAGGGAGGTCCCCTCCCGAAACTGTTGGGAAATAAATATATTTATCCTTGTTGACAACGCTCCCGTTGTGCCATATCCCATACCTTCACGAAGACTAACTGGCCCATTGAATTATTACTCCCACTATATATATATATATATATATATATATATATATATATATATATATATATATATATATATATATATATATATATATATATATATATATATATATATATATATATATTAGAGGAAAGCAGGTCGCGGGTTCGATTCCCGGCTGCGGCGGCTGCATTTCCGATGGAGGCGGAAATGTTGTAGGCCCGTGTGTTCAGATTTGGGCGCACGTTAAAGAACCCCAGGTGGTCGAAATTTCCGGAGCCCTCCACTACGGCGTCTCTCATAATCAAATGGTGGTTTTGGGACGTTAAACCCCACAAATCATTATTAGAGGAAAGTCTGACGCTGCAGTGATTCCGCTGTAGTAGTGTTGTAGCAATAGTGAGTGGCGATGTTTATCTTCATGAAGTCCACTCTTAATCCACTCACCATGTTATATCTCAGGGTCTACGGCGTAGCAATGACTTTCTGCATGTTATCTCGATTAGTATCATTATAAACGTGGCAACACGCTGATACAGCCGAAATTAGAAAAAAGAAATGTGATGTGAAACTTCAACTGAAAACCTCGCGAAGAACACTGATCGAATAGTGGGGTTGGCGGCATCAGACTGAACTTCAGCAGTGGCGAACATAATACGAACGCTGAACATGCATGCACTGAAAATTTAGACGCATTCACATAATTTAACGCAGATGTAGCAGAGAGCATGTATCACCATTTCGACGTGTGTTATAAACAGTGCATGACACTGTGTGTCGCTGTTTCCAGATGAAGGTCAATTAAATGGCATTTATCAGCTTTTTTTTAATTAAGACGAATGACCTCTGTTTAAAGACATTCCTTTGCACTGTAAAAAATACGACCCGCACTTCTCGGAAGACTCTCCACGCTACGGTAAGCAGGCAGCGCGGCTCGCTTTCGAGATGTTGGGCGGGTGCCTTTGGTGCGGGAGAAATTACCAAATAAGCTCTCAGAATCACGTGGCCTTTCCGATGCGCCCTCTTGGAACCCACTTGAACCAGTCGATCTGTACTGGTCCCATGTCTCGTGTCGTAGGTGCGTCGAGCATGGCTCAGTCATTAAACTAATTATTTTTTTACCGCAGCATCGCTTTCTCTAAACTCCCGCGACTGCCTTCTCTTCGTTCGCGCAAACACACCCACAAAGGCAGGTTCACTTTTGTACGCACACACAGACTGTACGCGTCGTGGCTTGCGCGACACACGCCGCGCCAAGAGGCTCACATCATGGCACGCCGTTAAAACGCCAACCGCAGACGCGTTCGCCACCTACATCGCGCCGCCCCTCGGGACGAGGACTTGGCAAAGACTTTCCCCAAGTCCTACACATATCGTTCCGCCCTATTTCAAAGTGGTGGAACAAATGACAAAGGGCAAGCCCGGGGCTCAGTGGCACTTTGAGAAAGGTCGTCTCTCTCTTTCTCTCTCTCGCTCACTCGCTCACTTTCAATATGAATCTCGACGAGTTGGAGGGAGAGCTCGTATAGCGTACAGCACACTCGCTGGTGCTACCGCATACGACGATACAGACGCCATGCAGCGCTTATATCTTTCTCCTTGCCTTCCTTCGGCATCAAATATGCACACACGCCACGCACAGGCACGCAAAACACCCAACGCGTGCACGCACGAACAGTACGGGTGCGGGCACCGTTATTTCCTGTCCATCTGTGTGCTTCGGTGGCTGGGGCTGGCGAAAGTGCTTCGATAAAGGGTGGGATGCGTGCTGAGAGTTCGCGCCAAATTAGACGGCTATGCTAATCGCATCCTGATGAGCTTCACACAACTCCGATGGCGATTCTACGACGTTGTGCCTCGGTCCCTTCATCGCCGTCATGTTCATCTTTCTATCCATCCGCCGCAGTCTCTCATGCCTCTAATGTTAGTTTTCGAACCCCCCCCCCCCCCCGCCCCTTCTCCATTCCACCCTGACTCCTTTCTTTCTCTACCCATCACATCTACAGTCTAGTGTGCTTCCATGGAAGTTTGGTCAGGGTGCTGAGCTGCTGACCCGAAGTACGCGGGTTCAATCCCAGCCATGGCTGTCCCATTTCGATGGAGGCGAAACGGCAGGGCCCGTTTCGCCTCCATCCGCTGTTCGATCAGTCTTCTTCACGAGGTTGCCAGTTCAAGTTTGACATAGCATTTATTTTATTTTATTTTTGTAATTTCGGCCACGTAAGAGTGTTGCCACGTCGGTGAAGATTCAAATCGAGATAATATCCAAAAGTCATTGCTACGCCGTAGCTCCTGAGAATTAGCCAACCGGTGCGAAATGCGACATGCTGCATTTCACACCCACTACGTTATCCAGACAGCACTGTGTCAAACTGTTATTGGCGCCTCGACTGTGGCATGTAGACATCTTGGTACATGACACTCATCTCATGATTATCATGTTTTCACCAGTCACATACCTTCGTCATTCATTGACGTCACGTATTACCAAATTTGGCATATGTGAATCTAGTGAAACGGCCGCGAGCGCATCATCAGTGTGGCATGTAATCATGTTGTTACATGACACGCATGTGGTGATTATCATGTTTCGATGTATCATTTGCCTACGTCGTCCGTTCGCGTCGTGTAATACCGAGTTTGGTACATGTGAAGCTAGCGAAACGGCCACGAGCGCATCATGACCGTAGCGTGTACTCATGTTGTTACATGACACGCATCTCATGTTTATCACGTTTTCACCAGTATCATGCCCTCGTCATCCATTCACGTCCAGTAATATCAAATTTGGTATAAGTGAAGCTAGCGAAACGGCCGCCAGTGCATCACGAGCATGGCATGTAGCCATGTTGTTAAATGACACGCATCTCATAATTATCATGTTTGCACCAGTCACATACCTTCACCATCCATTCACGTACTGTAATATAAATTTCTTATATGTGACGCTAACGAAGTGGTCGCAAGCGCATCATGAGCGTGGCATGTAGTCATGTTGTTACAGAACACACATGTCATGATTTTCATGTCAGGGTCTAGCGCTTGTGTTCGCCATGCAATCATGTCATGCTGTACCAGTTTTGCAACATGTCATGTGATCGAAACAATTGCAAGCGCAGCGATACCATGAAATGTAAATCATGACATTCATGACATACGTGTCATGATTTTCACGTTATGGCTAGTCAAATATGGCTAGCTAGCCATATTTGACAAATATGTCAAATATGTCAATATTTGTCAAATATGGCTAGCTAGCTGGCTAGCTAGCTAGCCAGCTAGCTAGCTAGCCAGCTAGCTAGCTAGCCAGCTAGCCAGCCAGCCAGCCAGCCAGCCAGCCAGCCAGCCAGCCAGCCAGCCAGCCAGCCAGCCAGCCAGCTCATATAGCATATAGCAATAGATAGCATCATCACGAGCCAGCCAGTCAGCCAGCCAGCCAGCTCATATAGCATATAGCAATAGATAGCATCATCACGAGCCAGCCAGCCAGCCAGCCAGCCAGCTCATATAGCATATAGCAATAGATAGCATCATCACGAGCCAGCCAGCCAGCCAGCCAGCCAGCCAGCCAGCCAGCTCATATAGCATATAGCAATAGATAGCATCATCACGAGCCAGCCAGCCAGCCAGCCAGCCAGCCAGCCAGCTCATATAGCATATAGCAATAGATAGCATCATCACGAGCCAGCCAGCCAGCCAGCCAGCCAGCCAGCCAGCCAGCCAGCCAGCCAGCCAGCCAGCCAGCCAGCCAGCCAGCCAGCCAGTCAGATAGATAGATAGATAGATAGATAGATAGATAGATAGATAGATAGATAGATAGATAGATAGATAGATAGATAGATAGATAGATAGATAGATAGATAGATAGATAGATAGATAGATAGATAGATAGATAGATAGATAGATAGATAGATAGATAGATAGATAGATAGATAGATAGATAGATAGATAGATAGATAGATAGATAGATAGATAGATAGATAGATAGATAGATAGATAGATAGATAGATAGATAGATAGATAGATAGATAGATAGATAGATACGCTCAAAGTCGCCGAAGTTCGCTAAGAAATGCTTCGCATTTAGAAGGGAATTTCGAGTTCTAAGACAATCGGACGATGGTCAGAGATGTACAAAGGCGAAGGTGGGATGAGCGGAACACGTAAGTCAAAGACAAACGCCTCTAAAGCATGTGAAATAAAAGCCCAGTCAAATCCGCTGGAGGATGTTCCGCAGCGCCAGGTCCAAACAAAAATATTCCCGTGCATGACATTTTGTGCATCCAGCAATGAAAAGTGCTGGACAAGGCACCGCAGCTCGCGTGAATTCCAAGCAGAACGACCGAAGCCAGGACCTTGTACATCGCGTCACGTATTTAGCACACAGTTAGTCTCTAATTAGAATTACGTGACGACTGTCAGGAGAAAAAAACATCTGAATTTCAAATAAAAATTATTATCAGAGTGTCCAGCTTGTACAGGCGCATACACACATGGCATCCTCTTTCGAAAAGAAAAATAGGACCAACCCAGAGCCAGAATTCTACCGACGCCGTCATAACCAACGTGCTGACTTCCCTATAAAGTAAAAAGAGTTGTAGCGAAAGAGAAATAGCAAATCAAGTTAAACTTTTGTTTAAAAGTCCTAACTTCAGATAGTGAAAAGAAATTAATTTCCTGTAGGCACAAAACACCCCAATTTGCAGCACGGGCTACACTTATCACCTCGGCCTGCCTTACCAGACTGCGCAAACCTTTTACGTTGAAGGAAATAATATTCAATTAGATAGCCATCATAAAACTAAAAATTGGCAGATCCCAGGTAAAGTGAGAATCCATGATATGCGAAGCACGAATGAGAAATCTAATTTCACTTTAAAATCAGCAGAGGTGGAGGTAGAATATACCGTACATGACTTTCGTGCAATAATTATCTTGTTTGGATGTGTCGTTTACCTTTGTCATCTATTCACGTCACGTGATATCAAATTTAGTATACGTGGAGCTAGTAAAACGGCCGCGATCACGCTATGAGTGTGGTATGTTGTCATGTTCTTACATGACACGCGTGTCAGGATTATCACGTTTGCACCCGTCATATATTTCGTCATCCATTGACGTCACGTAACACCAAACTTGGTATATGTTGAGCTAGCAAAACGGCGGCGACCACATCATGAATGGTTCAATATACTTTAATGTAGCGCTGACGCGCGCACACGCTGGGCACAGCGACGCTGCGTTAGCAAAACGCGAGGACTCCATAGTCAGACGCTAGGCACGACCAGCGTTCGTCGGCGAGGCCCAGCGGCAAACGGGAGGAAATGGGGCATGCTGCATTTTTGCACCGATGAGTTACCCAGACTACACTGCGTCTCCGTCTTCTCGTGACGGAGGGATGCCGGACGCACTGAAACACGCATGCGTCAAAGCAACGCAGCGCGGCGCGCGCCTGCGAGTATATGACAGGACCAGAGCATGGCGTAGCAACGCTGGCGTGACGCGACGAAACGAACGCCGGCGAGCACGCGCACCGCGTCACGTCGAAATGTATTGGCGCCTTGACTGTGGCATGTAGTCATGTTCTCACAAGACATGCATTACATGATTATCATGTTTGCACTAGTCACATACCTTCGTCATCTATTGGCGTCATGCAATATCAAATTTGGCATTAAGCTAGCGGAAAGGCCGTGAGTGCATCATCAGTGTGGCATGTAGTCACGTTGTTACAAGACACGCATGCCGTGATAATTACGTTTGCTCCAGTGTCGTACTTTCGTCATCCATCCACGTACTGTAATACCAAATTTGGCATATGTGACGCTAACGAAACGGCCGCGATCACATCATGAGCTTGGCATGTAGTCATGAGGGTACTTGACACGCATACCTTGATTTTCATGTTAGGGTTTGTTGCTTGTGTTAGCCATGCAATCATGCCATACCATACCAGTTTTGCAATATTCCAGGGGACCAAACCACCTCAAGAGCTGCAAGACCATGAAATGTAAATCATGACATTCGTGACATACATGCAATGATTTTCATGTTGTGACTAGACAGATATGTTTAACATACAGTCATGTTATGCCATACCAAGTTTGGTATCGATACTATCACCGAAACGGCCAGGAGAGCTAAAAGTCGTAGGCGCCTGGATAGATACATAAATAGATACGCTGAAAGTCGCCGAAGTTCGCTAAGAAATGTTTCGCATTTAAAACTAACCTGAGTACTAGACGGTGCACAGTTTTGACAGATGCGGGAGCGAGTGCCCCGCAATCGGGTCATTCACTTTTTACGACCAAGCGACCCTCTGGAAGCACATAGCTTTCGGGGCCGCGTCGAAGTACGCAGGGGGCTTCTGTCTCTGCTGGGGGGCCTCCAAGTCACTGCTTGATATTCGATGGCGCTTGGTGTCAAGGCTCCTGAGCGAAGTTTACACAAACGCGGCCAGACTCTCCTGGCTGATATCGCTTGGAGTACTCTCGTCGTCTATCTGCAGGGCCGTGTCACTCATAGTGCTCTTTGAGTCCTCGTTGATGGAAACCTCGTGACCTTGGGACAAATTCTCTTCAATGCTAGGGGGACTAACAGAGAACCAGGTAGCCATGGCGTGAGCATCAGATATCGCGTCACCATCTGCGGCGCGTTCACCGAGAGGCACCTCTTCTGGCGAAGGCTTGACCAGTGGTTCTGTGGGAATTACCACTGTTCGCGGGTTCCTGGATGAATCATCTGCACCTTGAGGGGCTGCCTGGTCCGGACTGGCTGGAGACACTGTGGCCGTTTAGTGTGGCTTTTGGTGTGGCGTCACAATCCGCCCAACTTCGTCCTGACAAATATCTGCAGGCCTGGTGTTGATGGCATGACGTCCTTGTTTTTGGATTGCGTTTTTTTATTGCACCTCATCATCCTTGCGAAGGGCAAGGATGATGAGGTGAGACGCGTCGACGATTTGAGCCAGAGTGGCTTCACTGTTAACGATGAATAGGTGATTCCGGCCTCCAAAGTGCTGTACACAGTAGACCTCTTTGATTCCTACTATTGAAGACGGCACGTCAACGACGTTTTGGGGACTTGTCCCCTCTGGGACGACTACGTCGAAGGCTCTCGCCTTCTTCGGAAGCTGCCTTGCCATGACGGGCGTCCGCCAGCCCAGGGACACCCGGAGACACTAGCGAAGATGACGAGGCAACGCGAGCACGGATGAGGCGGTGATACAGGGAATTGGCCTTGCAGAGCAAAAAAAGGAATGGCCTGTTTGAAAAAATTTTATGTACACTATGTACAAAAAATGGCAGCATATCCACGGAGTGAATGATGGAGAGTGGGGTGAAGAATTCGTCCGTCCATGCGTCCGTCAGCCCGTCCATGCGTGCGTCTGTTCGTGCGTCCGTCCCTGCGTTCGTCCATGCAGCCGCCCCTGCGTCCGTTCATGCGCCCATCCATGCATCTGTCTATGTGTCCGTTCGTCCATCTATTCAACACTCCAAATGCCACCATCTCGCATCTTTTCATTATATATTCCCCATATAGAAGCACCGCCATCCAGCGGACATTCCAAGGACTAAACTAGAGGTGGCACACGCACACTTTCTTACGGCTTTCGCTTCGGGTCCACTTCCCACCTTTAAACACCTCGAGTTCGTGGTATATACTAGTTCACTGTATTCATGGCACTGCGGCCGAACGCTCGCTAAACCTTTCGAAAACCAAGGAGGTTACGCCCAGCGAGTATGACGTAGCAAACTTTTTCAGTCAGATAGTGCTCAATGTACATGCCAATGGCTGCTAATGGGAAATGAGAGGCGGAGAACTCGGCTTTTACTTTCTTACGGCTTGCGCTTCGTATCTACTTCCCATTTTTAACCACCTCGAGTTCATTCATGGTATATACAAGTTCATTGTATTCATGGCACTGCAGCTCAACGCTCGCTAAACCTTTCTAAAGCTAAGGAGGTTACACCCAGCGAGTATAACGTAGCAACCCTTTCTTGTCAGATAGTGCTCAATGTACATGCCAATGGCTGCTAATGGTGATCGCAGCCTGCGCGTTAACTAAAAGCCGAATGCTCCTGTCTCTCATTCCCCATTAGCAGCCATTGACATGTACATTGAGCACTATTTTTTATGGTTCAACAACGCACAGAAGTCTCTCACTGACACCACCTTGGAGGTCAAAGTGTTATACTTGTTACATACTACGGGGGACGAATGGGTGCTACTATAAGGAGCCTCGCGCCTAAAAACGAACGTTTTATAACATTCCAGCAATAGGGCACACACACTTCGGCAGATCTATGTACCATGACAAACATCACTACGTTGAAAGAAAGACATCATCGCTCTAATATTCAGAACTTTCACAGATGGTGGCATCGCCATGCAGCGTCTGTCGTAACTGTCGTTTTGGGGATGTCCACGCAGCCAACCCATGCCATCGTTCAGTTGGCCTCACTTTGGCGGTTCACTGGTGCTTTATATTGTGTCGCTGGCGATTTCCGCTACGGTTATTCTGAAGTCGGACAGGTACTGCGAGTCGTAGTAGCAAAGATTTACTCTTGACTGTTTGCTTGCTGAGCTAGAAGAATCACGAAATATGTTGGATGCCGCTGCGCAGACGCCGTGTAGTCAAATGCGAGGTTTCCTGCTTTGCACGGGCGCGGCCGCTTGATCTTCCCCGGCCATGGCACGAGCAGCGTTCACAAAGCTGTACGTGCATTCCTTCACACCGCAGCAGACAATGTACCCGGCGTTCATAACTTCTTTTCCTTGAATATACGCTGCACACGCGTTTCTCAACACGCAGTGTCTAATATAATACATGCCAGAGTCAATGACCTTCTCAGCATATCATCGACAACGCGGTGGCTGCAACCGAAAATACTACGCAGTTTGAAGTGACGGGCACACCAGCGGCTGCTTCCGGTGTGCCCGTCAATGTTGGCATACGTGTACACATGACAATGTTGGCATACGTGTACACAATAACTCATGCGATATCATGATACAATGAACGGTATAAACGATACAATAGATTCAATGAAACAATTCGTTACAAACGAAATCATGAATAACCACTCAACGGGCGCTACTTAGCACCATGTCGGTAGAAAAATGAGTTTTACCCTTTCATGTTCAACATTGACGAAAGGTCACGCCTAATGCTGCAGAAACTCGTGCTCCCTGAGGAAGAAAAGCTCCTCAGAGAGGATCGCGAGGATCTCTCGTGACATTTGGCCCAGTATCGGCCACAAAGCACGCCGGCGGCAGTTCGCAGCCACGGCCTTGCATCGGTTTCGCCAAAGGCTGAACAGCCCCGCAACTAATAAAAGAGCCGAGAAGCGCCCGCGGGTGAATCGGCCGTTGGACACGAATGTTCGCACATCTGGCCTCTCAAAACCAACATGGACCACATGCCAAAAAAGGCGGGAGACCACACATTCAATTGTCTCCTGTCGATGGGTCTCTACAAAGACGCAGTTGGGTCAAGTGGAAGTGCGAACCACCTGCCATCGCTGCAACCGATCTCAAATGGGAAGCAAGCCCCAGCCCAACCGCCAGATAAAGTACCGGAGTTGTCCTGACAACACTGCTGCAGTTATTGGTTTCCAAGGGCGGTTCAATATAGACTGACGATGCTGGGGCACCAAGGGCCGTAGCGAAGTGGCCATTGGTTTCACCACTTTAGGTTCGGCCCCCTCTGTCTCTGGGCACGTAGCCTCCAACCGTCGGTGAAATGCCAGAAGAGCTCAATACAAAGATGACAGTTCACTTGATTGGGAACATTGGTCAATTTGGCTAGCTGGCACGAAGACGCGTAGTGATGGCCCCAGGTGGTAGCGAGCCAGTGTCTGAGCGCACGTACCATCGTTGCTTAGTATTCGCAGTAATGTGCGGAGGGTCAATGTAGAAGCCGTGACCGAAACGTTGGGGAATACAAAACCACCTCGATCACGTGGTTGGCCTCATAACATTCCAGCAATAGGGCACCTACACTTCGGCACATCTATGTATCACGACCAACATCACTACGTTGCAGTGAAGACATCATTGCTCTAATATACATGATAATGTTGGCACACGTGTACTCAAGAGCTCAATGCGATATCATGATACAATAAACGGTATAACGATACAATACATGCAATAAAACAGAACTTGTAACAAATGAAATCTTATGTAACGACTCAACGGGCGCTGCTGAGCACCACGTCGGCCAAACAATGAGTTGTATCCTTTCGTGTTCAACCTTGACGATAGCGCATGACCAATATTGCAGAAACTCATGCTCCCCGAGGAAGAAAAGATCCTCAGAGAGAAACACGAGGATATCTCGTCTCATGCTCACCAGTATCGGCCACAAGGCACGCCGGCGGCGATTGGCAGCTACGGCCTCCCATCGGTCAGTATGTTTAGACAAGGTGAATAACGATTTAGAGTACTTGGTACTCTACTCTGGGAGAACTGTAAGCCGTCCCGTAGACCTCTAGAGCTACTGAGTGATAGGTAGCAGGACAATAGTTAGAATACACCTACCGATTAGCTATTTTCTTTAAGAGCGACCCTCCCATCGAAACACGCTGTCTAGCCACGGCGCAGGGCCTCCATACAAGCCCTGGTTGCCTGCGGCAATATCATGCCTATTCACGAACGCTCTAGGGGTACACAAAAAAAAAGTAAATGAACGGCATGTGCCGAAAGCACTCGCTGCTAATATCCTTAAGCATAAAAAATTCCTAAAAAGCAGGATCTTTTCTGTAAACAGACACTACAATATAGAATTAGGAGTGACTTAAGATTCAAGTCCGAATAGTGTACAACCACTGTACGACTTTAAATGCAAAGCGTTTTTTTTTAGAGGAGAAGCTCCTGAACCGTGGGTCGTGAGTCCGCGATGCATGTAGTAGTAGTAGTAGTAGTAGTAGTAGTAGTAGTAGTAGTAGTAGTTGGAGTAGTAGTAGTAGTAGTAGTAGTAGTAGTAGTAGTAGTAGTAGGTTGCCACCTTTCATTTAGTCCTTGAAATGTGAGATGGATGGCGGTACATCTTCATGATGATTATATGATGAATATATGGTAAAAAGTTGCGAGATGGTGGTACGTGTTCACTAGATGGACGGACGGATGGATGCACGGACAGATGGAAGCGAAAACGAACGGACAGACGGAAGCACGGACGGACTTATTGACACTTCGCCCCTCTCATCATCATTAACTGTGTGCATATGCTGTGATTTTTTTGGGGCAAAGCTCCTTATGCGCGTGGGTCGTGCGTCCGCGATGTATGTAGTAGTAGTATTAGAAGTCGTCATCGTAGTAGTAGGTAACCACCTCTCGTTTAGCCCTTGGAATGAACGCTGGATTGCAGTACTTCTACATGATGAGTCCATGAAGCGTTTTTTTTTCTCTTGCCACCCCGTGGGGGAGGTGCACGTACACCGAACACGCTAATTTTTGTAGTAGAGCTTAGACTTTCTTTTTTTTTTCGTAGGGTAGGATTCGTCGTACGCCGTGTTTTGTAGTTATCGAGAGGAACAATTCATAATGACAATTGGTGTCAAAAAGACATGGTTAAAAAGGCTGTCAAATGCTTAGGATGCGGAGTGGGTTTGAAAATAGACGAAAGTGCAGCCGCATATGAAGCGGAAGCTGACGCCAAGTGTAGGCAATGTGAGGTCGAGAAAAAAATGAAGAAAATGATGGTTGCTTAGGGTTAACTGCTGCTGAGAATCACCAAGCTGGAGACTTCGTTGGCAACAGAGCAAGAAAAAACGAGGGCTATGGGAGAAAGGCTCAAGTCCACCGAGGAAGCACTAGCCAAGGTGAACAGAGGAGCGGCCTACGGAGAGAATAGTAGAGAACCGGCAACCAGAACGGCTGAGAAGAAAGAGCAAGCAAGTTTGGGAAAAACAGGTTCAGCCGGTTCAACAGTCGCAAGGCCCAGTTTCAGCGAAGTAGTGGTGGGGCTGGGAGGGGACAAAGCAGCCGGCGTCACAGGTGCAAGTAGCCCCCAGGTGCAGGACGCTCCTGCTGAAAAGTCACAGCATGTGATAATCGCTGGAACTCGAATTTAAATTGATGCACAGAAGCCAACAAAGAGAGGGTAAGAGGTGACAAGAGGGTTGCAGTAGGGACGTTCCCAGGACGCAAGCTGGAAGCAGTCATGAGGCAAGCGAGCACAACCCTCAAAACTACAGCTGATGGACGAAATCTCGTGATAATTGCAGGTGGTTTAAACGATGTCCTAAATGAAGGTACAGCAGCACTAGCGACTGGTGAAAGGGGTCAAAGATATGCGCGCCATTTCTCCTCAGGCACAAGTAGTGATATGCACGATACTGGAGGTACCGGTTCGTGACAGCAACCTGCAAAGAGCGGTTGTCAATGCAAAGCAAGAGATATGGCGGATGAGTCGAGAGAAAGGTTTTGAGGTCATGGAAAAAAACAGAGACGTCCATAGCTGGGGTGGTTTTTGACGAGACAGAATTCACTTCGATGGGAGGCTAGGTCATGAGGTGGGTTGGCGACTTTCAGGACACACATAAGCTTTTTGGGGGGCACGTAAGCCCTTCGGGGTCCAGGATAGCTAGTAACGAGGAAAACAGCCAGGGGGACTTTTGACAGGTGGTACAGACAGATAAGATTCAAAAGTGGCACCAATATCTAAGACAGGTACAGTCCGGGGCCGAAATCGACGTAGCCATGAGGGCCAAGCCCATTCAGACGTAGGGTATATTAACATGCAGGGTGGCAGGAGTAGGCTGAAGTGGGAAGCGATAGAAGAATAGCTAAGGAAGGAGAGGTCAATGGTATGTGGTTTGTAGAAACACATCTTAAAGACATGGTACAACCACCTAACAATCCGGACTAGGCATGGGAATATTGTAATACAACAGCAGGTAGCAGAAAGGGGGTGGTATTGGGGCATTCATTCATAAAAGTACAGACTGGCAGAGGGTCAAGTAGGAGTGCAAGGAACATTTATGGCTAAAAGGGTAAGTGGCAGGGCAATGGCTCTTCTGGGATTGGTGTGCTTGTGGACAGGGGTAAAAGCCAGAGAGGAAAACTAACAAATGGTGCAGTGCATAAAAAATGACATTGACGAACTAGAAGAAAAGCGCGAAGTAATTATATTAGGCGATATGAATGCGCACATAGAAGATAAGGATGTATATACTGACCCAACAGGAAGAAAGCTAATGCATATGTGTGAAAGACATAATTTAATCATTTCCAACAGCACCGAGAAATGCGAAGGGCAGATAACATGGGAGGTAGGAAGGCTGCAGTCGATGATAGATTACGCAATTACGTCACACAGGATATATGATCGGCCAAGGGTGATGAACATAGATGATTATGGGTCCAGAAGCTTAGGTGGGGATCACAAACGCATCAAGCTGAGTTTTGGACGAGAAATAAAATTTGAAAGGTGGCATTGCGAGCAACTACGCGGTAGTATTCATTCATAAAGGCATATAGAAAAAGCAACTAAAGAAATTGTGAAAATAATCACCGATGAATATAAAACAGAGGCGACGTGCACAAATATAACTCGATTGTTTGAGTTAGAGCTTCTAAAATACGAGTGAAATCAATAGAGAAAGGGAGACGCAAATCCAAGAGCTGGTGGGGTGAGGAAGTTAAGAGAGCCATAGTAAGACGTTAGGAAGCCTCCAGAGAACAAAGGTATGCTAAACAGAGGGGTGAACTGGAAGATGACGACAAAGAAAATTGGATAACTTTTTGAACGGCAGAAGAGAAGCATCCGGTTTGATCAGTGATAAGATTAGAAGAAAGGAGGACCAATTGATAGCGGAAGTAAACAAAAAGGATAGAAAGGCAGCGGCGAAGTTTTGGAACCATCTCACTTTTCAGATGGATAAGAACATCATGAAACATAGCTTCATAAATACAGTTCAAAGGTTCAGACTATAAGGGGATGAGGCAATGAAATATAGAACAACAATGATAATAGAAAAAAATTAAACACCAAAAAAATGCTGCATGCACCGTACCGGATGAGGATGGACCAATTAGCTCAGTGGCTCCACTAGGACAACGAGACTGGGAAAGGGCAGAGAAAAGGGTTCCTAATAGCACATCAACAGGCACTGGTGGCATCCCAATCGTGCTAATAAAGAAACTAGGACCAAACTCAAAGCAAACAATGAGAGAGGCAGCGAGCTAGGCCATAATGGTGAAGTTCGCAATGGCTGGAAACTAAGCAGGATGAGCATGATATATAAAGAAAAGGGGGAGAAAGCCGATATAAACAACTACCATCCTATAACAGTGACATCAGTAGTTTACAGGCTGGTGATGCAGATAGTAAAGGAAAGACTACAGATATGGGTGGAGAATGAGGGAGTGCTGGGAGAACTACAAAATGAGTTCTGCAAACAAAGGAGGTTGTAGGACAATTTGTTTTCATTGATGCAGCGTATTGAAATGGCGGAAAAAGAACACAGGCTCCTGTGGCTGGCATTTCTAGATATCAAGGGAGTTTACGATAGTGTGATTCAAGAAGACTTGTGGGGAATACTGGACACACTAGATGTGGAAGATGGAATAACTAATCTTCTAAAGAATACCTATAAAAACTGGGAAGAACAGGTATGTGAACCTATAGAGATACAACGCGGGCTTCGAGAGGGATGTCGCTTGTCACTTTTGTTATTTTTGCTGTATCTCCAGGGACTAAGAGCCAAATCAGAGGGGAGTCGACTTGGCTTCAGCCTCTCTTTTGCCAAGCAAGGAAAACACATTGAACAGTCATTACCAGCATTGATGTATGCAGATGATATAGTATTAATAGCCGACAACGAGGAAGATCTGCGGGAATTGATAGACATCTTTGGTAGTGAGAGAGATAGGTTAAATTCGAAGTTCAGCAGAGAAAATTCGGCAATCATGATTTTTAATGAAAATAAAGGCAGTGAGCATAAGATACAGGAAGTCACGCTATAAATAGTGGATAAATACAAATATTTGGGAGTATGGATAAATAACGGGGCTGAGTATCTAAGGGAACACGAAAGATACGTAATGACTAAGGGCACCAGGAATGCAGCTGTAATGAAAAATAGGGCACTGTGGAACTACAATACGTATGAAGTTGTAAGAGGGATTTGTAAAGGTGTCATAGTCCCTGGTTTGACGTTTGGCAGTGCGGTCTTGTGCATAAAATACGAAGTTAAAGCAAGATTGGCAATTGAACAACGTGGCCTAGGTAGACTTACATTGGGTGCACACGGGAATACCCCATATAAGGGGGTACAGGGTGACATGGGATGGACATCGTTTGAGTGCAGGGAAGATAGCAGCAAGATAGAATTTGAGGAGCGATTGAGAAAAATGGGAGAGAAATGTTGGGCTAGGAAAGTTTTCAATACATGAAGAATGTTGATACTAAATGAAGGAAGCGAACTCGAAAACTGTCAAGAAATTATTTAGAGAACAGCAGAATACCAATCCAATTAAAAAGAAAAATCGGTGAAGAAGAAGGTGAAGGAATCAGAGCGGCACATGTGGAATATGGGAATGCTTACGAAATCACCACTGGAGACCTACCAAACGTTTAAGCAGGAATATGCAAGGGAAAATATCTACGATAATTCTCGGGGTAGTTCTCTGCTCTTCGAGGCTAGAATGGAAGTATTGCGGACCAAGACATATCAAACAAAATACGAAGGCACACACACGGTATGTAGTGCGTGTAGAGAGGAGGAGGAAACGGCTGAACATTTGATAATGTTCTGTAAAGGGCTCTACCCTATAGTCGAAGATAATGGCGCCGAATTTTTGAAAGCATTGAGGTTAAGGGACAGTGATAGCAAAATAGACTTTAAACGGGTAGAACTAACCAGGGGGTGGCTAACTGACTGGTGGCTACAATCGAGGCTTGAGTGAAACTAAATCCTTAAACACACAGTGATAGTACCTAACTTTATGGATAGGTGGCATGAGCCACCACCCGACCTGAAGGGCACAGACGGATACATCCATCAATCGATCCGAGTATATATGAAAAGATGCGAGATGGCGGTACCTGGAGTGTTCAGTACATGGACGGACGGATGGACGCACGCATTGACGGACAGACAAGCAGACAGACGAATGGACGGACGCGCAGACGGACGGAGGGGTGAGTGGACGAACGGGTGGACAACCAGGCAGATGCACGGACGGACGGATGGACGCACGGACGCGCAGACGAACGCACGGATGAACGCATGGACGAGCGCATGGACGGACACGTGGACGGATAGACGCGGTAAACGCCTAAACTTTCGCCGGATTACTGAATCGTTTCGGATTACTTATAGACATACATACACAAGCAGACCGAAATGTCTGCGTCGAAGTATCTAAAAAAGACTGTCTTCTTTAAAAAGATTTGCTGTGGAAAACACCAGCCGGGCACGCTGCATGCTTCGCTCCTTCAAAAGTTGTACGATATTGGAGCTTAAACCACCTTCTCTACACGCCCCTTTTTTGCTATTCGTGGACTACGTATAGAAAGTGAACTAATGGGCCTTTCTTGCAGCAAAGTGGGAAATTTCCTGTGTTTAAGGGGTGAAGCTTCTTGAGGTAACGTCATGTCCAACTTGCCCCTCGATGGCGATGAAGCTGATGATGAATAAAAAACGCGTTTCAGACAACACATTCTCTTTCTGCGTATGGGGTACAGCGCATGTGAGGTTCCCACAAACGCCATGACGAAAACCTTGAGGCTTACGACGATGAATATGATGACAATGACGATCACGGACAACGACTGGCTTCTGCAGTATATGACGTCTCGATAACATTTACGATGCATTTCGTATGACTGGAAACAACCAACAACTACCAGGAGAACATGCACAGACCTCTTCTTTGCCCACTACAGGCTAGATTCGATACCACAAAGCAGTAATAATGAAGGCAAATTACAATTGACAACTCTACCCAACAAATCATTTATGACCAAAAAAAAACGTGCTGCATAAGAGTGCAACGCTTTGTCACTGATTTACATACGTGAGTTGTTTATGCAACAAGTGATATACAGTAACATCGAATGATACCACTGCTTCGGCACTCATCATTATTCACTTCGTGCACATGCCCTGATTATTTAGGAGCGTGCTCATTATGCTTGGGGCTTGTTCATCGCCATAGCCGCTACTTCTTATTGCTCCCTCTAGAGGCGCAGCTGTGTTTTCTTCAGTGATTTAGAAAGTACTCACTGCATGGCGTGCCACCACTCAAGCGGCACTCGTTTGTATGCTACTCGTCATGAACACCCAGGAAGCGAAAGCAGCGAAAGCAGCGACGAGGAGGGCTCGGAATGCAGCAGCAGCGTGGACTCACCGCCAAGAAACTGACGTGAGAGCTCGGGAGCCAGAAGCGACAAGCGGAGCATGCCGTGGAAGCCCACGAGTCCGAAGAGACGCATTATGTGGCGGAATGCTCTCCGGTGCATATGATACGAGCGTTCCATCCCCATCAGGGGCACTTGTATAGGCATCGCCTTCTCGAACTTCCCACTGCATCCTATAATTAAAGATCCTCTGACCTTGCTTCTGGGCAACGGAGCAAGGTTTCCCAGGACTCTGACGTTCAGCGCGACACAATCAGTCAAGCACTTGCAGCTGCCGTGTCCTAAGGAATTCCAGCCTACAGCAAGGGGTGACGGGCCATGCCTGAAGTAATTGACTGACTTTTTAATTGAGTTTTCTCTCTCTCTGGCTTTGCGCACATGCGTTTGCAACTCACTGTGTTTATCGCTGCCAGAGCAGCGCACATGTGTTCCGAACGTGCAGCATTGAGGTAATAAGCATCGCCACGAGTCCTCGTCTTTCGTCTTACGTCCTTATATAATGATGGCAGAGCAGGTGTACGGAGAATTCACAGTTAAGTATGTTTGATGATGATAATTGTCGTGTACGCTCAAACCAACCGAGACATGACCGCTCCAAGTGTTGTGCCTCGCTTGCAGGCTCAAGCCATGCGCTCATGCGCACGTGGTTCCTGATCACGTTTTTTCATGTCTGCCCCACTTCTATGAGTTAACAAGCAGTTTCCCGCCAGTCACCGCCTCATATCGTCTCTGCGCTGCGGGGCTCCGACGTCTCGACATGAAAATGATGGTGATGACGGTGTTCCTTGGATGATTGGTACCCAATGGACACCTACTCGTTTGGCGAAGTCGGCCAAGGGTCGGACAGATTATAAAGATTGCATTTCATAATAATAATATTTTGTAGGCACTAGCCTCAAACGTTAATTATGATTTTGCATCACCTCGCAGTGACTAAAGATCTTTCTTTTACGTTAGAATGAGATACACAAGCATTATTAGCTGTTGATTCAACTCGTAAATCTTTTTGATTAACGTGTAAACTTTTCGACAGTACTTAATAAAGTACTTTCCGAGAGTCCTAGCACACAGACCCCAAATTACAACAGAATGGTCGACGCAACCGGTGCACCACATCTTTAATAACATAATTGCATAGTTCGTTAAGTTTTTTCTATAGTTTTATATAATTACTATAGTTTGTTATATAATTTCTATGGTTCGTTATGTAATTTCTCTACATTCTATACAATTTTTATAGTTCGTTTTTTGTGAGAGGAAAAAACGTCTGCGGCTAAGTAAGAAGTGCTCAGTACTTTCGATCTCGTTTCAAAAAAAGCAAGGAGAGATCGTCAGGCCCGCTTTGTGAATGTATAGATTAAGCCTCTGAATTCTGCATCGCAATCGGCTCATAACAACTTCCTCCGTCTTGTTTCACACCATTTCCTGCTCCAAGGGAACTGAATGTGCTGAAAATCAGGTGAATAAGCGAGACTTGGAGTAAGCACTGACAGAGCACCTGAATTTTGCCGCAGAGTCAACTCCTGTAACTGGAAGGAAAGGAAGAATCGGACCTGCCGAAAAAGCATTTGCCAAAGTGTCCGCGACTTCGTACAGTAAAGTATCTTTGCGTCTCGGCACCACTACCGTGCGAGGGCAGGGGCCGGCCACTGCCGCGGCTGCGGTCACTGTTGCCGATCGGCGACGTCGGCTGCGCTGCCGCTGGGAGGCGGCACTCGCCAGCGACAAGCTGGCCGACCAGCTTGGGCCGTCCGGCAAGCTGAAGATGCCGCCCGGGTCCAAGGACTTTGAGCTGTCACCTGAGGCACCACCGTCACAATCGACGGAGATTCGGAAGGCAACAAGGGTTAGTGCCCTCTTCCCCCACCTAGCCCGGTAAAAATACCCGACTTTAATTAAAGTTCATTCATTCATTCTTTCTCGGCACCCTTATTAGTCGCAGCTTTTGCAGATGATGACGAACCGATGATCGCAATGATCTTACAATATGTGACTCTGTTTGAGCAGTGAGTGCCGAACACAATGACAATGAATCTGTAACTATAGCCACAGAGGTTGTAGACAAGGGACAAGGGAACCTCTGGAGCAAGCTCCTTTATCGTCATTCACTTCGTGTATATGCGAGGATGTTTGGTTTTTATGGAACTCGAACCACTTACGTTGCAGGTACGCCGACGAATGCGCCTCGCAGGTCGGGTTTTCGCTCAGCTTCTTGTTTTTCTTTTTTCTTCCTAACGTGAGCTGCAATGTTGGCTACCCTTTTCTGCTGTATAATACGCCACGTTCTGTTTGTGTCCTATAAAGTTATGCCTAACATTTACTAGCTCCATTGCTCTTCACCGGGTTCTCAAGTCCTCCCCGCGTTTCCTTGTTATCCTCCAAGATTCCGTGTCATCTGATGGTACAGGCAGCACTCAATAGTTGTACATTTTCCCCGGTAGAGGCAGAAGTAGATTTCTTCTCCTTTTTAATGTCAGCCATAGCCTCACCGCCCATAATTAATAAAATGCATAACAGACGAAGGAGAAGAGTGGAACAAGTTTCGTAATGCTACGAACTGGTAACTGATGGAGCTTTGAAATTAATGGCATATGTGACATTAGACAAGCGCGAAGTGAATTAGATATAGCTAGTTTCTTATAAGGAAAACCTTTACGCCCTATCGAAGCGAGGCAGCTCGTCAAGTCGGCACTCATTGCGTACGGCAATAATGCAACAAATAAACTTTGACCTACAGGGTACCACAACTGCAGCACTGATGAACTAATTTTTCTTCTTTATTTATTTATTTCTCTGTTTATATTTTTCTTTTGGGGGCAATGACCACTAGTTGTAATCATCTCGCAATGCATACACAAAGAATTTTTGTATTTCGAGCGAAAGTATCAAGGCATACGCAGACGCAGCCCCGCAAGCGACGCCTGTTGAGTATTTCCGTCAACTCATTGGGGGCGCTCCAATGCCCTCCGCAGTAACTGCCATAGGCTACAAATCTCGGAGGTTCAGTGCCTTCCCCATTGTTCGTTATTTTCTCCTCAGTGCAACGCCCTTTCTCCAGATGACAGCACCATTCTAAACACGCCAACGCCTTGCGCGCTGAGCTCTGGATATCTCTGGAACTAAAGCGCTCAAACAAAACATCCCCAAATAAAGTTTTAATAACTTCGAGGCATTTTCGAATGTATTCGCCCCAGTGTACATTGAATAACTTCATTTCAAATAACGCCAACCCACACGCCCCTTATTTCCAGTTACCTCTTTACCCCATGGCTTCCCGATATCGATCGCCTTCGTTCTTACTAGTTCGTCGCAACAGGCGGCGCCACTTGCGCATGCATAAAGCCAATCCCGAGTAGCCTTGGCGCTGCGAAAGCGTCACTGTCAAGTTCAGGGCCACCCACGGCGCATCGAGTCTTTTTTTTTTTCTCACGGAGAAGAGCAGTCGTTTGTTTATTCGCTGTTTCTGTACCTGCATTGATGAAGGTGAAAAAGGGAAAGGTCATACCGGGTCAATAGGTGCATGTATATTAACAATCGGAAGAAAAAAAAAAGAGAAGTGGAAATGCTCTTGGTGTTTGTTTTTTTTTTCTAAGTTCCACGGAAAAAGATGCTGTGTCAGCAATAGACATGTGCGCGCGAGTAAAAAAACAAAAAGGTGCCCCTCAACCCCCCCTGTAATGGTCCAAATAAAGTGCTATGTTTGCCTTTCCAACCCCGCTTCCCTACAAAAGATTCAAAGATTCGTTGAAAACTTCAAATATAGGTTTAGAAGAGATACTAAAAAAGATGAGAGTAGTTGGGCAAAGGTTGTGTTTCAGTATTGTATAAAAAGAGCGTTGAGACACAGAGGTGAAAAATATTTGAGAGACTCACTAGTAAATAAATGGCTGGCACTGAAGCGATATTAAACAAAAAGTCTTCAGCGAAAAGCCAGAGAGGCGGAGAGAATTCGCTAGGTGGCAATGACGCAAAAAAGAAATAGGTGGGCGGCTGTGGGGAACTAGCGCGAAAGCGCGAAAACGAAATAAGGAGATACGCATTTTATGCTTATTATACGTTAGGCGCTTTTTGATTTGAAGCGAAATCTGGTAGCCTTAGAACGCGTAGGTTTAAAGCAAGATTCAGTAAATATGGGGAACAATGTACATGCAAAACGACAGAGCATGTTCTGATTGAACATGCCGATATCCACCCAGCTGCTCATTTCAGCACGAGCCTAAACGAACTCATGGATTTTAAGGACAGCAGTGGAAAACTCAACACACCCGCGATACAAAGAAGATACAGCTACAGTATTCATGGCAGACAACTAGAGAAACAGGACAAAGACAGGTGCTGGTAAAAATAAGGTCATTCTGTCATAATTGGCTGAGAGCTGGGCTGTGAGTTTTTATTTATTTGATGTAGTAAAAATTTTTTAATCGTAGTAGACCAGGCATTAGGCCAACATACAAAAAAGGAATGAGTACTGCTGTTTGGCCTAGCCACACACATGTCACCATCTTGTTATGAAGGGGATGCTCATAACATCCACCCACCCGTCCATCTATTCTTACTCAGTCATTCTATATATGTTTGCCATGATCATGCCAGCCGAAAACATCTGGTAGTGCATTGGAAGGACTTCTTGTTAAAGCAGTTCTTTAACGAACAGTCGTGAAAGAGTAGTTTAAAATTATGTGAAAAACAATTTTTCTCGTTTAGCGCCACTTTAAGGCTAACAGCCATAAATAAGCTGAAGAGTACAGGAATGAATCCTCCACGATTCTCAACACTATGGACATCTACAAAACATGATTGCGCCAAAGGGGGACTAAAGTCAATCAAAATCGACCCTTTCGAGTGCCAAGAAGAAACTGAGAAAAGTAAACAGGGCATTGAAAATAAGGCTCCAAGTGACACTGGATCAGCCGGAAAATTTACCCTTATAGGATGGAAGTATCATGTTAGCTTCCATTGTGCGCGAACAATAGCAGCAGATTCACGTAACAGTAGCAAAAGTTAATCGGATAGAAAGAGGATATGCGTGCTATTAACCTGGGCCGGAGGAAACACGTACTGTGCAATTGTCGGACAGGCAAGGGCCCTGTTTAATTTGTTACTGTATAGTCCTAATAGTAAGATTGAGTGCAGCAGCGATTGTAGCAGCGTACTGAAGGAATGGTAGCAGCAATATTAGTTACAGCAGGCCTCCTACCAATTCAATAACGATATCGCTTTGACAGCACGTGTGATCTGCATTCGCTTCCACTTTCACCGAAAAGATTCTTTTCCGGCGTTGTTATACAGCCTAGAATAAAATCGTCTTTGGGTAACTACTACAAGAACACTTGCTGGGCAACCGCTACGCCATACATTCCCATTTTTGTGTAGTAGGGAGGCATCGACTATCATATCCTTCGAAAGAAGGGTGATGCCCTTTCCATACTTGTAAGAAATTGTGTGCATTTTGTTGATGCCGTGGCTGACGACGATGAGGAATTATGCCTCAGGTTCTTGTAAAGGGTTGGAGCACTCGACGATCCACTCGTTCGTCATTTCGAATTCTGTGACGCGTGCTTGTGCCTTTGCTATTCTCAAACGCTTCATTGCACATGTTAACGCGATTCCATACCCACCATGAAGCCTATCCGGGGGTCAGTTTGCAATGAAGTTCCAAGCACCGACGTAGCTCTGTGGTAGAGTAATGGGCTTGCCCGCAGAAGTCATTGGTTCAAATCCCGCTATGCTCTCGATGTTTTTGGCTTTTTTTCTCCTATTCCACATGATAGTGGTTACGGACACTGGCGGTGGCGGTAGCGGAGCATTCGGCATAAGCTGTCGATAGGCAGTAGACAGGAACACATCAACCTGACGTTACTCCTGTCCAACGTTGACATTTATGTTACTTCACCTTACAGCGATTCAGTTATACTTTTATTTCGTAAGTTTCTACTGGCAACGGCTGCTGGTAGCATCTAGTGAACTGAGAACAATAAAACTCATGAGAGGTGTTATGCATTCGTCTCGGACGACTAGAGGGTCAGAGCCATCTTCTCCTCACTTGATATAAAGGTCCTCCCCACGTCCGAAGCATTTCTGCACTTCCAGTGACTTTACAAAGCTTCCAAGATCAGAGACACCGCAAGCTTTCTGCATCTCACCTATAGTTTTGTACAGAATCGTTATCGGTGCACTTTTGACAAAGCCACGATGTCTTGCGATAACGTCATAGTGACTCCATGATTTCCGCGATCTGTGATGTCAAGATGACGTCCTGTGAATGCGTGGTGCACGCGATGGTGACTTCTTGCGTCCCTCGTGTTGGGGCGGGAGAATGCTGAGGCCACCGACAATCAATTTTAGCGATGAGGCATCGGAGGCCTTAAAACAACGCAATAGCCTTAATGGGACCCTAAAGTAAAACAAGGACCTGGTGTAGGTTGAAAAACTGTGTTCTTGGAACTCTAGGATCGAAAGATTTCCCATGATGGTTTCATTACTAGTGAAGAATTATCAAGGTTGCAATTCCATTTTTAAATTTCGCGCAGAAACCTTCACCAATGATGTCACTAATTTCAACATGTAATTTTCGTACTTTCTTGACATGAGCTCTATGAAAGTTTCTGAAATTCGATATTTTAGGTCTGTTGCAGGGACGTGACCAGGGCATGGTGCACCTGGGTAGTATCTCCCCACCCCTCAATTTTTTTTTTTTCGCATTGGCAGAGAGAGCGAAAATGACCATATCGAGAGGGCGCCCCAAAAATAAAAAAAATGTGCCCCCTCCCTCCGCAAAAAATTCTGGCTACTTCTGGCCTATGCCCCCTCCGGGGCTCGGTTGACAATTTACTTCATTTTTATCGATTAGAAACAACCTAGTATACAGAAGACACCTTCAAAATCTATGACGTCACGGTGTTTCATGTGGGATTCTCAATGTTGTGTCTCTACTCTCATTTTCTTTTCGCACGTTTTCTCGCTTACGAGGTGTCGTCTTGTGGTCACAGGAAAAGGGGGGAAATCGGGAATGTAAAACCGTACTTTACTTTTATGGCAAAATTCGTTTTTCCTGTTTTACCCCTTTAAAAGTACACAATATACTAAGAAAGGAAAAAAAAAAACTCTTTTATGTCAACCTATACTCCCATTACCCCTACCCCAGCACAGGGTATCCAGTGGTTGGCATTCGCTCGCAGGATTTCAAGCTGGACGGTTGTGCCCTCGCGATCTCCGACTTCAGCGTAGCTCCCGCCGACTGGTTCGCCCTCCGCGGTCTCCTGAAGCCGTGCAGCTCTCGCATTGTGGCACCCCGCCCTTGGACTGCTTCGACCGGATCCCCACTTTCCTATCTCCTTCTTTCTCTCTCTCGTTGGCTGGCTTCTTCTCCGTCTATTTTCCTTCTATTCTTTTTATCCCTCCTTCTTTTTTCCTATATCTTTTATTCCCCATATCCCATTCCTCTGCTGACCTGTTGAGGTGTCCTCGTAAGGAGAGACAGTTACGGGTCGGCACCTTTCTTTTCTTTTCTTCTGTTATAACCACTTATATATATCCAGTGGTTCAGTAAACTGGCTAATCTTTCTGTCCTTCCTTTCCTCCTCCTCCTCCTCCCTGCAAGATTGATTGGTTGGTTGGTTTCTTTGTCGGTCGGTCGGTCGGTCGGTCGGTCGGTCGGTCGGTCGGTCGGTCGGTCGGTCGGTCGGTCGGTCGGTTCACGGCAACTACTCAGACGACAACTACTCCGCTGACGTATGCCGAAGCAATGGCCACACCAGGACTTTTGCCTGTCGCGAACAACTACGTCCCCACAAGCCCCTATGCCACACCGGCTGAGCCTGTGCACCCGGCAGCCCGTCCATTCTCCCGACCAACACCACGACTTCAGAACCCATGGCGCACTCCAGACAACCGCCCCACATGTTTTGCCTGTCGTTTTGCTGGTCACGTAGCACGGTTTTGTCGACGTCATGAGTTTATCGTGCGTGACGACGTGCGGTCTAACGCTTATGTCTTTCATCGAGACCTCAGGCTAGCTCTGGCTTGTCTGCCACCAAAAATAATTTTCCAGCTCGCCACAACTTCAACAGACGCCTGTCACCTTTCCCTCAGTGCCGTTCTCCTTCCCCTATGAGACGACGCTCTCCCCCAACCCTGAGAAAAACTAGACAGCACAGTTCAGGAGGCAAGAACTGCGCAGCTTTCAAACTCTACAAGACCTTGTTTTTCGCCGACTAATAACGTTGCTGTCTCTGTTGAAGGTGTACCTGTTTTAGTCCTGGTCGACACTGGTGCCGCAGTGTCTGTTATCAATGAGCAACTTTGACGTAGACTGAGAAAAGTAACAATACCTCTTCACGACTTAGTTTTGAGCACTGTGAGTCACCAACAACTTCGCGCTTTCGCTGCTTGCATGACACGCGTTTTTATTGCTGATAAAATTTATGCCGTACAGTTTGTGGTGCTGCCGAAGAGTTCCCACGACATAATACTTGGCTGGGATTTCCTCTCCACTCATCACGCTCTCACTGACTGTGCCCGTGCCGAAGCCAAGTTCTCGCCGTTATGTGATTCTGCTGCCGTCGACTCGCCACCTTCACCTGCAAAAATTTTTGTGGCCGCCGACACATCGATACTTCCTTTCTCATCTGCACTAGTACCCCTTTCCTGTGACGTCTCCTCTGGCTCGACTGTTCTTTTTACGTCGTCTGAAACCGCTGTCTACCGCAAGTGCTTCTTGATTCTTTTTGCCGTTCTCACCATTCAGGAAGGATCAAGTGCCATTTATATCCGTTTCCATCGCCTTCCGTTTTACTGCGCGGAGAGTGCCTATGCCTTGTCGATGACGTTGATCTCTTGTGTTCAGATGTTGTTCCTGATTACACGACTTCAATGCTCATTACCGCCGTTGATTGCTCCGCATTATTGTCTGAGCCATCATTCACCTATGCACTTTCTCGCAGCATTAACCTCAACCTTACGGCCCAGCAGTGCGTGGAAATCATTGCCCTCCTCGAGCGCTTCCACACAAGCTTGGATCACCAGCAACCAACTTTTGCTCGCGCACCATTACGACAGCGTCTATATTGCGTGTCGGTGCCTGAGCGTCGTATCATCGTCGAACAAAATAATGACATACTGAAACTCGGCGTCCTTGAGCCCTCTAATAGCCCGTGGGCCTCTCCAGTTGTTCTTGTAAAGAAGAAAAATGGCACAAGAAGATTTTGCGTCGACTACCGTTGGTTGAACAAGACCACCCCCGATCGGAAAAAGTGCCATGGTAGATACTGGAAAACATGGTGGGCGTAGTGGAAATAATAGTGGGCATGGTGGAAATAATAGTGGGCATGGTGGAAATTATGATGGCCATGGTGGGACGTAGTGGAAAATATGGTGGTTATGCGGGGACATACTGGGTGGTATGGTGTACAGATGATGGGTAAAGTAGAAATGATGGTGGAAAGCATAGGCTAGATAGTGGGCAATAATGGGACACTCTGCCCACCATTGAGATAATGGTGGGAAGCCCTAAGCATATGGTGGGTGGTGCTTATTATGGTGGGCTACATGGTGTACCAAGCTCAGAAACTCTTCCCACTATTGCGATAATGTCGGGAAGCACTAAGCAGATGATGGGCGCTGCTTGTTATAGTGGGCCACATGGTGTACCAAGCTGAGAAGCTCTGCCCACCATTGCGATAAAGCTGGGAAGCAGTAAGCAGATGATGGGTGGGCTTATAATGGCAGGCAATTTATATAGTGTACCAAGCTGGGATCTGTACAGTACATGTTCTACCACCATGATTTCCACCAAAGCTTAGGCCTACTGACCGAGCCCGTACAATTGTGTTGTCCGTGCTTCCGGGTTTCAGAATACACGATTACAACTAAGTATGACAATACAGCGCAGCCATATGGCATCAATTAACTTAAACGAAGCATTTTTCATTGCGTATGGTGTCCGCTGAAGAAGCAACAAACATCGATGCGACGCGATTAAAGCCCTCCCAGAGAACGTAATTAAGTGTCTTCTCACCGACAGCCGCCGGTCGCACTCGCCGGCACTTCTCTAGCTTTTGTACGAGAACTCAGACGTGGCAGTTCGTGTGCTTGGTGAACCAATATGATAGCGTAATGTTTCCGGCAAACTTCATTCGTTCTGGCCAAGCCGTTATGTAGTTGTTGCTTTAGCGAAAGAGCTACAGCATTGCGCTGGCGCGACCGCCCTCTACATTACGCGAAAAGCATCCCAATACTCAATCAAATAAATTAGACGGGCGTATCTATGGAATGAGCCTAGAAGCATCATAAAGCGTGAGCAGATGTCGCCCTTTAGAACGAGCGCGAAACGGATATTAAACTCGGCAGACCCCGCCGGTAAACTGTTGCTGCTCCCCAGTCCACTTGGCTTTTTTTTTCTTGAAGTTGTGAATTGTAAAAAAAAAATAGCACTAGTGCCATTAACATAGTGGCAATCGTTAGAGGCCGCAGTTGCTTGTGTTTAATAAATGTGCAATTTTTAGTAGCAGGTGTAGATGTTGTATATGTTCTGTACACGACAAACATAACTTTAAGTTTAACCTTAAGTTTGTATGCGAACTAAGTATTTAACACTCAATCAATGTCATGTTGGTGTGGCGCAGTGCTTCGTTAAGCACTGCGCCAAAAAAATTGGTGTGGCGCAGTGGTTAGCGTCTTCATATGGGAATCCGCATGTTGGAGGTTCGATCCTCCGTGGCGCCTCGTGTTTTTTTTTTTTACGGGACGGGTGTTTTTTATGCTGTTTTTAAAGAATTGTTTTTTATTTTTTGGGGCAGCTCGTCACGGTGATTCTGACGTCATTTCGTGCTCAAGTGTTGCCGGCACTACAGCACCCACCATACCCACCATGCGCCATGGTGGGCGTTTCCCACCATTCACCCACTACATTAATCCACTATAATGGTGGGTGGTGGTTTCCACCATGCCCACCATTCGTTTTTTTTCGATAGGGCCCGCATAGACGTTTACCCGTTGCCTCGCATAGACGACGCCCTCGACTGCCTACAAGAAGCACAGTTCTTCTCATCGCTAGATCTTCGCTCCGGTTATTGGCAGGTGCAGATGGCTGAGGCTGACCACCTCAAAACAGCTTTCATTACCCCTGATGGCTTATATCAGTTTACCATGATGCCGTTCGAGCTATGCAATGCACCTGCAGCTTTTGAGCGCATGATCGACAACATCCTCCGTGGCCTCAAATAGCAGACATCCCTGTGCTACTTAGACGACATCGTAGTATTTTCATGCGACTTTTCAACGCATGTCCAGCACCTCGAAGCAGTGCTCACTTGCCTTAGCACTGCCGGTTTACAGCTCAACTTAAAGGAATGCTGCTTTTGCGCTTGGCAACTTCCAATTATGGGCCATTCGTCTCTAGGGATGGCGTTCTTCCGGATCCGACTATAAACTGCACGCCGTTGCCGAGTTCTCTAAGCCAAAGACGTTGAAAAAGCTTTGCAGCTTCCTCGGTATATGCTCGTATTTTCGTCGTTTTATTCAACACTTGCCTGATATCGGCACCTGCCTGATATTCGGCACCTGCCTGATATCGCCCTTGACTAAACGGCTCCGCGGCATTCATGACTTTTCCAGGTGGTCACCGGCATGTGATAATGCATTCGCCACACTCCATCACTTCCTTACATCACCCCCAATCCTGCAACATTTAGATCCACTTGCCCCGACTGAAATCCACACGAATGCTAGTGGTGTCGATTTCGGGTCTGTGCTCGCCCAGCACAAACCAGTATTTGATGAATACGTCGTCTCCTACGCTAGTCAAGCCCTCACCAAAGTGGAAGCCACCTATTCCGCGACAGAGAAAGAGTACTTAGTCATTTTGTGGGCCATAGGCAAACTTCGACCTCATCTTTACGGACGCCCGTTCAGTGTGGTTACAGACCTCCCTCCTTATGCTGGCTTTCCTCGATGAAAGATCCCTCCGGCCGGATCGCCCATTGGGCGCTTCGCCTCCAAGAGTATGACAACCACGTTATTTATCAATCTGCACGTAGACACTTCGACGCCGACGCTCTGTCCCGATCACCCCTCTTATCCAGTGACGAGTCGCCATATTCACCTACCCACGAAGTGTCTGCACTTTGTGTCAATGACATGCTTCCCGAGCAACGGAAAGATCTCTGTGTTGCGTCGCTTCTCAACGCAAAGCGTGGTTGAAAAACCACGTCTTTACGACGCCGCTCAAGTAGAATGCAACGTGGGTGAGTTTCGCAGGCTCTTGCCAGTTGTTGATAGCACTCACGCGGTCATACTCCTCGAGCCAGTCTTCGACGTCCTTAACCGGAAACCCTACGAGAAGCGAAGGATCCTTTTGAGGGCTGATGACCAAGTCAGAAGGGTTTCTTGGCGGTGGGAGCGGTAGCGACGCTATCGCGCTGGGCTGGTCGGCTTGCGGCATTACTGAACCCCGGTCGTTTAAGCGGAGGCCTGAGCGGAGCTTCAGGGATGTGTTTTAGAAAACGCTAGGGGTGTCCGAAATCGCGAGATGATGCAGGGACCAGGCAGCACTCTCCACCACTTGTGAGACGGCGTCCAGGACCCCCAAGACTCTTTCTCTCAAGACTGTTTTTTATTGCTTCGAGTATGTGCCCCACAATTCAAACCAGAGTGGTGATGATGAATATGTACAGATGAGAAGATGGGACGCATAAATAATACCCACAATATATATATGCGGCATAGAATGCACAACCTGAAGTTTTTCAAGAAGACCTCAGGCCACTGAGCAGACTCTGCCTTAGGCGCTATCAAACCGGCGAACAAAGGGAACGCTGCGGACTCGGTGGGTGCCATATCACAGGGACGGCCCCTTTCAGATCGGGCTCTTTGGTTCTACACTCCATTTTTCTTCGCCTTCGCTGTTTTGCCTAATCAGCGCTTTGAACTTGCAAGCTTCTATCCATGGAGTTAAACTTGAGAGCTGCCATCGGCGAGCAGTTCTAAATTTAGGTTCCACAGGACGATTACTACGAAGCGTAGCTGTAGAAAAAAGCACTCTACAATGATGAGCCCGCAATTCAAGGTTTCAGGGCGCGGTTATTCGTTTGCGTACAGTAGGTCGAAACAACGCTATAGCAACGAGACAGCAGTGAAAGCACATAATCTGATTCGGAATAAAAACTGGGCTAGTTGGTAAATATCCACGACAAATATAAGCAAGGCACTGCAAAAACGAGTAATAACTCGTATAGTACTGACCACTTGGAGAGTTGGTATGAATTCATACAACTGAAACGGCACCAGAAAGTAATACGAATGCGCACGAAAAAAGAAAACGCAAAACACAAGCGCCGAGTAGTAAAGGATGGTATGGCTGTTTCGCGTCTACGATCGGCTGGTAACAAGACGTGTCCTCTGCTTTTTCTGCTATCTCCCATCACCCAGCCTTCGCCTGTGCTTTACGGTCAAGAAGAACGAGCCCTTCATGCAGTGCCTCAAGACTGGAATAATATGAAGTGATCTTTTGTTCAATTGTGTACAGATCCAAGGTGTGGTGTCTTGCATTCCTCGTAATCGCAATTTTGGCGGTCACGCTGGCTCTGTAAGTGCTATGGCGTTATCAGATAGCAAGTCGCCGTTCGTGGCGCCATGTGGGCAACCAATGGGGAGGGACATTTCGTGGTGACGCCACTGCAAAACTAGCGCTGTGAGGTGGCGGCGGCATTGTTTTCTCCCAGAAGGAACTATAGCGTGATGAAACAAATCTGACAGACGTATGATATTGGATAGGGACACACGTTTATCGCGTTTACGTGTAAAAGCACTCGGAAGCACGTGTGATGCAAGCAGCCCACACTCCACCTGTGGCGTCGCATCTCTACCACTCTCTGAACTAAGGCAGACAGACGGCTCCCGTTGAATAGCACGCGTTTGCACTGGCATTAAATGAAGTGAAGAAGGTGTTGGTCAGGATAAGAGGACGTGATACGAGTGTACGTAGCGATGGTCTATCGCACATGGCTATGTATTGTCGGCCGTACACCCCTGTTCATTGAAGCTAGCATAGTGTCACGGCATCATAACCAGACAACTTGAGAAAATATTGAGGCTTGGAACATACAAAAAGAATAGAACCATGCATCAACTTCTGTTCAGAGCCTTGCAAAATATTGAAATCCCATACTTGAATCGGTAGAAATATTTTTTTGTGTGTGCGTGCATTTTCCTTGGTTGCTCACACCGGTCGTCATACGTTTATGTACGGTTTTGTTACCTGCGTGAAGTCACCCATGAGTTTGATTTTCTGCGCATGTGAAGCTATATTCACTTGAGAGTCGGCGATTGTGTTTCGTGTTACCTTTTCTTTGTGTACTTGCGTCTCACCTTGTGGCACCGTTTGTATTAACTCATAGAGGGTTAACCCAAACGAGCGCTGGTTTTGAATGAATGAATGAATTAATGAATGAATGAACTTTATTGAAAGTCTGGCAGTTTTCTCCGGGCGAGGTGAGGGAAGAGAGGATTAACCCCTGTCCCTTCCCACTCTCAGTCAATTAAGATGATGGTTCAAGAAAACTTTTTTTAAAAATTTATGTTGCATCTTAACGTACTATTAACTGTGAATGTTTTTTTATTGAAAAACACAATAAAGTAACTGCACATGCTCTTACGAGGCAAAAGAACAAGTGATGACGATTACAATAGTCTAAAAATGAAGCTTGCTTATGTTGGAGGACTATTGGGGAAGATCGACTGACGCAGTTCAGAGAGGCATTCTGTGTTTGGCACGCATCACAGGTTTCGCTCTTCATTTGGTCGTTGTCCCTTACCTTTCCCTTATCTTTCGTGCCTTGCCCCTTACCTTTCGTTGCCCCTTACCTTTCGCGTGGTCTTGCTTATATAAACTTGATACCGTGGTGTTTTTTTTCTTGTTTTTTTCCGGCACTCTTGTTTTCTCTGCTTCGACATAATAATAGCCTGAAACCCTCACCCCCCCCCCCCCCGCAAAAAAAAAACACCAAGACCGGATAGGACTTAGGCGTTCTAAGGTTTCGTACAAGCTGGCCGTAATGTCCACAATTTATGACTTTTGGAGAAATATCCCAGTGAGGGATCACCAACAGTATTAGAAAATCTTGCAGCATCGTTATTTGGAAGTCGCATTTTTAGCAAGAGCGCGACAAACGCTTAACGATGCCTGCTCATGGGTCGCCATTAACGTCACTATACTCGTACGGGCAGAGTTGTAAGAAGACAGAAGAATGCCAAAATTTTCAGTATGTCCTTAATATTTAATATATCCTTTAATATTCAGTATATTTACATATATGGGTGTGTAAAAATATAGAATATCTATATTTGTACACATGTATATACGCGCATATCATGCATGCATGTGCCTACGTGTATATTGATACAATGTTTTGTTCTCTTGCCTATAGTTTTTTTTCTGTTTCTTTTGTGTCAATAACATATATTTCGCCGTGGTCTTTAGTGCTATGTTCCTTGCTGTAAATTTCGCGGTATTCTACACTGGACAACAATTGTTTTTCATTGTTCACATATTTCACAGTCATCTATTCTAATGAATCGTTATATCAATGATATTTCGTCTACTGATACGTTCCTGGTCATCTGCTATGTACATGTAAGCCATGCACCATGTGTGCCTTCAAGTTAAGCCCTGCCTTGTGTTCTTGGTTTCCGGGCCTTTGTCAAGCTGCAGACTACAGATTTCGGTCCTGAAATTATTTCGCAATGTATTTGAAAAAATAATATACTTAAAATCGAATTTCAATATATTCGTATTAGAGAGGTCGCCCGACCCGTGCGAAGGCGTGACGTGATCGCTGTTTCTCACCCCTTATGCCCCTTTCCCACCTCATGCCTAACAGCAGCCAAGAGTCGTCCTTTCCTTTATTAGAGCTCACATTCGTTCATTCAATCCAACGTCAGTGTTTTGATTTCTTTTTTATACTCCACAGTTGTTGTTTTTCTTTAATTCTTGCTACAGCACAATGAAATACGTTCGTTGTGGCTAAGACCCCGCCAGCCGATGTGGTTCAGTCGTGCTGTCGGGCGTTTTGCTACTACTCTAAATGAACGTCTCGGGTTTCAAAACAATGCTGAAGCGTTCGATTTATTTATGCTCGTGTTTGCCTAGAGAGAGAGAGAGAGAGAGAGAGAGAGAGAGGGAATGTAGGAAAGGTAGGGCGGTTAACGTGACTATGCGTCTAGTTTGCTACCCTACACATGAGGAGGGGGAAGGGGAGTAGAAAAAGAGTGTTTGCCTACAACCGTGCTTCAATGCAATGTCCTCAGCCCGAAGGGGCGGGGCATCGATACGTTGTTATTTGTGAAGGCAACATATTCAAATTATTTTTAACGCACTCAACAGAAAACGACGTCACGGAATGCACGCAGAAAACTTATTCCATCCCCGCGTTGTGTCATCGCCGTGAGTTTGACTGGCTAACTGCTGGAGTTACAGGCAACATTGTAACAAATAAGGACCGTACCCCCCCCCCTTTTTTTTTTCGCTGTTTCATACACAGTGAATAAGGACCATTTCAAGGGGTCACCCCTCCCTTCGCAAGTCAAGAAGCATCCCCCCCCCCCCCTAAAAAGAGTCCACTTCTGCCTACCCCCGTGGCGGAACATAACTTCTTGACGGCCCATTTTTCGAGGCGCCACCCTTTAGAAATCCGTAAGCTGTGGTTTTTGTTGCCACCAGCACCGCGCTATGTACGGAGCAAGTTTGTCTTGAGCTAGGATTGTTTATTTCTGCACATTGCCACACACCTTTCTGAAGTTTCGTTATTGCCCCGTGACACTGTAAATATTTCTCAGCTAAAACCACGCCGGCAGTGTTCGAAAAGCTTCAGGACTGTAATAGGCCATTTTGTTAAGATTACGCGCATGAAACGAACATTACAGATTATTCTGAAACATACATGGCCGCTAGGGGTAGCGCGGGAATATTCAACGGCACATGCATAAATGCCGACGCGTTTCACTGCTTGTAACTTGATTGACGGTTGACGAACAGTTCGCCGCTATTTCTGCCAGTGTGTATCTCTGTAATCTGACCTTTCCATTACCGGCTTCAAGTTAAGCCAAATTCTTTCATCTTAGTCCTACAGTCTGGTTCTTTTATCTACGTCATGACCCCGTGACAATACCAATTATACTAGCAAGATGATTTTTTCAGTCATTATTTCAGGTTTGTCAGACTTCGCACGGCTCTAAGAAAATGTCATCCTCTCGCATTCGCTTGTCCTGCCACGTTGATTCATTTCTATGCATGGTACATAGTGGTTCCTGTTTGTTGCGCGTCAGTGATGAACGCCCACAAGAGTGCCTACTGTTTTGTTTAACACTATTGCTATCAAAAGCAGCGTGCCCTAGGTGTGATCTACTCACAAACAGAAACGCGATACCATGATTTCTTTTAACTACTAATATAAGCCATCTACTGGTATTACCACGGAATTTCACAGCAAATATTGCACAAAACATCATTGTTTGCTTTCATGTAAATGTTTTCGGTCAAAACTACGCCGACATGACAGAATTTTAAGGTGCTAAAAATGAAACGACTTTTATTATTAGCCGTAAAATTCTGTTTGCAAACGTGAGAACCGTACTTCCCGCAATATGCCTCCGGTGTCATTTAAATGCCTCTGAATAATTCTACAAAGTAAACAGAAAGAATAATTCCAAACCAAATAGAAGAAAAGTGATTGGCCCGCTCTTCAAAGGAACGAGATTTTTAATGAAGTCGGACGCACGATACAAATTATCTCCCTAGAGATTAACGAACCGTCATATTTTTTTTCTTCTCGCGCACTGCGGAGACGCCAAACACTAGCTCCTTCATTTTTGGTCTTCCGCATTCAGTTCCACATTCATCATTTTTTTGTAACACCTCGCTCTATTCATTTGTATTCGCTCCGCACACACCCGGAGGCGTCATGTCGTTCAGGTGTAGAGCTCTGCAGATGGACAACCCTTTTTTCTGCTCGCTGCATCAGGGACTTTGTTCCTATATCTCGACATCTGCTATGCATTTCAAACAATGATCCTTGTCATTTCTATAGAACTCCTTTGTCTGCAGTCCTCCTTTTCTGTGCTGCAGATAGATAGATAGATAGATAGATAGATAGATAGATAGATAGATAGATAGATAGATAGATAGATAGATAGATAGATAGATAGATAGATAGATAGATAGATAGATAGATAGATAGATAGATAGATAGATAGATAGATAGATAGATAGATAGATAGATAGATAGATAGATAGATAGATAGATAGATAGATAGATAGATAGATAGATAGATAGATAGATAGATAGATAGATAGATAGATAGATAGATAGATAGATAGATAGATAGATAGATAGATAGATAGATAGATAGATAGATAGATAGATAGATAGATAGATAGATAGATAGATAGATAGATAGATAGATAGATAGATAGATAGATAGATAGATAGATTTGACTTCTTGGTTCTCCACGCTTTCGGCCGCTAAATATGAATTGGCAGACTGCATGCGCTGTGTCATCCCAACTGCGCCGGAGACTCCCTGTAGTTCCGTCATTGCATATAGAGCTTGAAAATAATGTATACAATAAAAAGACAAAAGAAAGGCACGTATCGCGCAGCAACAGCCCTGCATGACAGTCCTGTTTCAGCCGACGCCAACGCACATGTGGGTGTTCTCCGACTTCATTGGTGATACAGAACGATCTCTTTCTTTTTTCGTCCCAGGGATCAAAGAAACACATCAAAGATGGGCTCCCACGAAATTACGGGAGCAACAGTGCAAGCAATCCACAGAAGAATCTTTTTATCAGGCAGCCACGAATGAAAACTAACAAACAGATCTGTTATCGATGATAAAAACAAAGAAGGAGCTAGAACCTTTTTCGAGCCTCTGTCTGCGACGATCCTGAATGAAAATTGCGCTTCTTCAGCCTGAGCCCACCCACACACGCACCATTCTCGAGACGAGCTAGCGTGGTATATAAGCTATACGCTATGCGCGCAAGGTTGTGCAACAATATGTCTGTGTGTGCGTGCGTGTGTGTGCGCGCAAGGTTCTGCAACGATATGTGTGTTTGTGTGTGTTTGTGTGTGTGCGTGCGTACGTGCGTGGGTGGGTAGAAGGGTGGGTGTTCGGGGTACATTAACGTGGTCTCGTGTTTTATTGTGCTCTCTGCTTCTCAGACGATATGCGTGTTGCCTCACCAAGTTGTGAGCGCCCCCGTTACCGCTCTTTCTAAAGGTAGTGATTAGGTTGACGTAATCATCGCTAGCGATTTTTCTGCACGCTTCACACCTTAACTCTAACTCACTTTTTAAGATAAATACATCCAAGGAAGGAAGGGCGGTGCACCATTGCGCTGGTTGTACAACAGCCAAGGTGACGTCGGCACATAACTTCTTACAGATTATAGAAATCAGGTTATAGAAATCGCGCAGAAATCTTTGTCTCTGAAATCTTTCAAAAAATATACCAAAGCTTACCTTCTATACTGTCCTCAAGATTGATAAGTTCAATATATAGAGGTCATATGTTTCTCTGGTTTCGTTATTTGTAGTGTTATGAATCTTTTTTTTATTACTGTACAAGTATGTACTCCAATTACTCTGTACAAAAACAATGTTACGCATGCAATATTAGTGTGTTATATTGTATTTATTTTTATACTGTATGCTCTGAGCGGTGCTTTCGAGTACTTGGGTCCCGAGGCAGAGGACATCTGCCTTTTGCCCTTGTATCCGATACATACATTTGTCTGAAATAAAGACGACAACAACAACAACAACATGCAGTCTTGTTGCGCAAATCCAGTGATCTATCTATCTATCTATCTATCTATCTATCTATCTATCTATCTATCTATCTATCTATCTATCTATCTATCTATCTATCTATCTATCTATCTATCTATGACCGTAGCTGCGAGCTACCGTCTTAAATAGCTACGCCCCGAAATCAAGATACACTTGAGGGACACCATTGCTGAGGATTCCGGAAATTCCGGCCATCTCTTGTTCTTTAACATCCACTAACATCGCACAATACAGGGGCCTCTTTCATTTGGCCTCGATCGAAAAGCGACTGCCTCGGCAGTGACCGAACCGTCTACCTTCAGCAGCCGTTCATCCAGCCACAGACTTATCCGACTTATCCACCGAGATAAACTGAATTCGGTCAACTACTTTGTCCGAAATCTATGACACCTTTCGACCCAATACCTCTCATTTCCTTTTGTCAGCCAAGCACTCTTGAGAGCTAGTTGGCACATGCTGAATAAAGGTTGAGGAACCGTACGCGCTGCGCAGGCAGTACAGAGGCTAACGCAGAACACGCCGGAACGCTACTCTCAAACTCTCCCGACAGCCGGCGCGATATTGAGAGTGGCCCGAACTCCTCCTCCCTCCTCCTCGCAGATTCGGCGTGTCACAGACAGAGAAATGCGCGCGCCTCACCATTATTGATCGAGCCCTACGGCGCTCGCTAGTGCCGACAGCCGCACAGCTGCCACGTGGACGACGGCGAAGCAGCCGGGAACAAAACGCCCACCGATGGCGGGAACACACACACACACACAAATTCTCCCTTGCGAGCGCGTGCCCGCCGCATCGGTAAAATACCGACGCGAAGCGGGATGCGAAATTCAGTCGCGCGCTCCCAGCAACAGGTGTCGCTGGCTAGCCTACCGCGTTTTCCCAGAGAGGGAGATGAGGAAGCAGAGAGGAGGACACGAAACACCCTCTTTTTCGCTGTCGTTTTACGAAACGAGAAAGTAAAGAAAAAGAAAGAGGAAGAGAGGGGGAAATAAAGGGGATGGGAAAGACGCATCGAGTTTCGAAAGCAGCCGCTTGAAGCGACGAGGCACCGGGTTTTCGCGCACCCGAAACTAGACATCGTGGGCGTCCGACGACCGGTGATGTTCGCGTGCCTTTTATCCTCAGTTTCGAAATCAAGAGAGATAGAGAGAGGATGTTGCAGGGAATCAAACAAGTGACGCTAAAAGCTGCGGCGGGGCGCAACGTCGTTCTGCCCGCCAACGCTGGCACAAGTCCTGACAACGAAACGGCTCGGGAGATTTGATATTTTTCTTTCTCGATTTTCATGAATGGGGCGCGCAAAGCAAGGGCTCCTGTAGGATCAGGTGCCGCGAACGACATCAGGCTGTGCAGGAAAGGAGGAAAGTCGAGAGTGTTACGAGGTTTAACGGGGAAAGAAATGTAAGGGGAACGGGTAAGGAGGCGTCGTCGTAGTAGAATGTAGTTTGCAGACGTGGGTAGAAAAGCCGCTGTACCTGTCTGTTTGAGTTACTCGGAGATTTCCCCCCCCCCCCCCATTTCTGCGCCTGTACCCCGGGGTCAATGTACGATCGTACAAGTATGTGCCGTACGCTTGCGCAGTGTGGCTGAGAGCGTAAACAGACTCATTCTTACTTCATGAACGGCGGTAGCGCCGCAGCGCGGCTATTGCGGAAATCACCCTCTCCAGATCAGACAAAACCATAGAGCGCTAAACGAGAAACCTCTGGCGGGAAGCTGATTGGCTGGAGCGAAAGAGAGGAGGTGCTGGTTGGATGGAAACACGCTAGAGGTTTTATGAATTAAGCACACGTGTTTCCCTCTTCCCTCTTTATTGCCCTTTCTACACGCATAGTATTTCTGTCACAGTGCGTCTCTGAATTTGCGACTGCATTTTCTTCTGCGTTTAGGTGCACTGGCTAGGAGATAGAGACCGAGATAAAGAGAAGAAAGGAGAGGAGCGAAGAAAACGCAGAGGGAAAGCTTGGTGGTAGTAACGTTAACGTAATTTAGTTACTTTCCGCAGTAATCAGTAACATAATGGTTTTCTTTTCTGGGCTGAATGAAAGGAGGCTCGTTCCGTGTTCAACAGCTCATACTCGCGAAAACTCCGTTAGTCATGAAACACAAGTATGATCATCAACGCAATAACTCAGATAGTCGTGAGGAATACGGGCAGACAAAGAATATATATATATATATATATATATATATATATATATATATATATATATATATATATATATATATATAAGCTTAAGAAAGGGCTATGGCAGCCATTTCTTTTGTATGTTTTGAATGTAGTAAAGTAATTCTCACATAAGCGGACAACAATATCACGGAAAATTGACTTGCAACGGGCAAAGACAAGTAAACCAACTACAAGCTTTGAATTACGCCTCTGATGCCATTGATCTGCAACCCATTTTCGTCCATTTATTCCCCGTGCCAGGAACCCCATAGCAACACGGTCATGTTGAAGTCGTTCTTAGTGACATTTATTTCCCTAACTTCCGAGCGACTGTCACAAAATTGTAAGGGGTTCATAGAGCACCACAAAGCCGATCACGGAGTGCCACAAGTTGCCCACAAGCTGAGCATGCGTTGATCATGTAGTACGACAAGCTTAAGTCTAAATAACGCTCAAAGGCAATTATATACGCGAAAGTGGCTACGTAGATATCGACAGTCCTGAAGAGAGAACGAATTTAGAACTCAGTGGGAAATTAAGTTAACAAAATAACGTTTAACTCCCCGCAATTCTGAACGTGATGGCCTTTTTTATATACAGATGTCTGAAAGAGAAAAAAAAAGGATAATAAAACCGAGAGAAGGATAGAGAAGTATAGAAAAGTAGAAGGAGACTAGAGACACGTTTAGCACCCGTTGAGTGTGTGGGAGTGGCGTGGGAGTTGCGTAGCCGAGAGGAAGGGTAGGAGAAGCGGGAGAGGTTGCTAAGAGCGCCAATCGAGAGATCGTGTTTTCTCACCGAGCAGAGGTCAACGACCGATAGCTCTTGTCTCTGGGATGAAATATCCTCGGCATCAGAGGGGTCCACCTAGGCAGGCCTACGCTAGATGATTCCTTGGTAAATGGGAAAACAAACAAGAGTTCTTCCAGTTCACTCACAAAGGTTGGCGTTGGGCCGACACTTGCTAATCGAACGCTCGATAAGATCCTGCCCGGGCAAACGTCATTACAAACGCCCAAAGTGTGGCCAGAAGGGCACAGGACACTTCATTACAACCCGGCTCTCTTTAATACAAAGGGATCTGTTGCAATAGTGTAAAAGCATTGAGTGAACGGCGCTTCACTATTTACAGCCAATACTAACGTTTTCGTCGGGACGAAAACATCTTGACGAGTTCCATCTCCCTCAAGCTATACGTAAAGAACAAAAAGGAAAAAGGGGACGGTGCTGAAACAGCTTTCGAAAAAAAAAAAACAGTTTCATTGCTAAAGTGGTAATCCTGGAGCAAGTTGGTCTACGTCGTACTCGAGTTTTTACACAGTTCTAAAGACAGAGACCACTGGATGGAAGTCTGGCGCCACAGCGAATTCGCGTTTCTGCACCCACTACCCGCATATTTCTGACGACAAAATGAAAATTTCCCACAACAAAACAGAAGACTGTGTGAGTTGGTACATATTCATCGTAACCGAGAAGTGACGCATGCATGGCGCTCTTTATCTGATTTTCTTTCATTTTGCTTCATTAATACATTAAAGTGAGCATTTGTATATTTTTTTTTCTCTTCTTGTCACCGTTTTCAGTGCGCGCTCTTCAGCAATGGAGATTCCAAGTGTTCTGAACTATAAGAAACAATTAAAGAAATAATTAAACGTTGAAATTTGATGTTGCGAACTTGCGCAAGACTGCATACAAGTCTTCTTCGGCATATCGGTGAAACTGTAAATCAGGCCGGGCTGACAAGCTGACCTATACAGTGTTTTCAACAGACCATATCACCTCCCGCAGGATTTCTGCGTGAATGCGATTGTTTGCGCATTTTTTTACTCTCTTTCACACTCTCCCTACATGTTGGATCTAGGGATTGGAAAAAATGTTTGGCAGTTTCAAGTACTAAAACTACAGGGAAATGAAGCTGCAATGACGATGATGATCTTCAGGTTGGGTAGAAGAAATCATCCCCGTCGTTTTGTTTTACTTATTTCTAGAAACTGATCGCCACAACCACCACAATCATCATCACCATATTGTAATATTTTCTTTATTCACACCTTCACCTGACCACGTGAACTAGGTGACGCCTACCGCCGCCACTACTGCTGCTGCTGCTGCTACTACTACTACTACTACTGTTGCTATCACTATTAGTGCTACAACACCTACTACTACTACTACTACTACTACTACTACTACTACTACTACTACTACTACTACTACTACTACTACTACTAGGACTGCTGTTGTCGCTATTACTACTTCAACTACTACGACATTGACGATGACAACGATGACGAAAGTGGAAAGACTAAGACAACTTCAGTCTAAACCGCGCCCGCCTTCTAACATTTTTCTCACGTTTTCCCATTGAAATTGGTTGCTCAATGTTCCCTTCTAAAAGTAATCACCTAAAAAAAGAAAAACAAATAATAGGTAAATAGCTAGTTCAAATGCAAGCGCGCAAGAATCTGCAGTACAAATACTAAACAAGAATACCCTTCAAAGGACAGCTCCTTGGCGACGAGAAGCGGGTTTCTAAAATGAAATTCCCGCCCAGACATCCCGTTTTATGTGCTATGCATATTGCCCGACAGCCCGTCAGCTTGATCGTTGGTGCGGTCATCCATCTCGTTCTTGGCTTTTATAGCAGCACCGAACTCTAGAGCATTTTCTGTTATCGAATTCGCATGACGGTCTCTCCTCAAGAGAATGGAAGCGCTACATTAAAACGTAACTGAGACATTTAAAAAAATGCCTTTGAGATGTGACATTTATTGAAACTTAATTGATTACAAACGTAAATTTTGTACACGTATTTATTCAATTGACACTTTAGATTAACTGATATTTTCCTGCGCTTCTCGTCCCCATGCCCCCTCTGTTTCGTTTTTGTAGAGTTGGCTTTTTTGCATGCTTTGTCTAGTTAGGTGGTGCACGCTTTACAGGCAGCTTGCAATAGGAGTTTGCGCATGCGTTTAATATTAATTGTTGGGGTCCAACGTCCCGAAACCACGATATGATTACGAGAGATGCAGTAGAGGAAGGCCACAAAAATGTTCGACCACCCGGGCTTTTTAACATGCAGCTATGTCTAAGTACGCTGGTCTCATACAATCGGGCCTGCATATAAAATGCATCCTCCGTGGTGGTGCGTTTGTTCGCAAAGTTGCATGCCGCACTGCTCATTAGTATAGGTGAATATGCGTGGGTTTCTGAGTTTGTGTGTGTGTGTATGTGTACACACACGCACAAACAAACTCACAAGCACACACACGCACAACGCACACACACACACTGGGGAGAGACACGAATACACACTCACATGCACACAAACATACAGACGCAAGAACACACCCACGTAAATATATATTTTCGTTGCAGACGAAAAGCTTGTACAGATGCACAATGCAGCGGCACATTTATTTAAACGGTATTCCGATTCGTTTAGGCCTTCCCCAAAACCATTCGCTTGGTGCTAAAGTTGGCTTTTTTGCATGTTCAGTCGTCAAAGGTGGAGCACGCTTTACAGGAAGCCAGCAATGCGATTTTACGCGTGCGTTTCTGAGGCTGCATGCCACAGTGGCGATGACTGAGCTCACGCCCACGCACACACGCGCGTACAGGCAGGCACTTAAAAAAATAGAGCACAGAAGCCCTCGGGGCAAGCAAATTGCCCCACGCCTGGGTCGTCTATTAGAGGCACTAAATCGATTTCATGCAAAATTTTTGTGCCACGCTGTTCTTACACATTACAAGGAAACGACTAAAGCAGAGAGAGTTTTCTTTTGCCGCGAATAATTGTGGGCAGAGTGCAAATACGTTTTTTTTTTTACTTTCGAATCAAAGTGAAATCCTGCGCAAATGAGTTTAAATGCGAGATGTTCAGCGATCGCGAATTCTCTGTGAGAACACTCTCATGTTTTCTTGGTAGGTAATTTAAAGAAGTGTGGACGAAAACGTTCGCCGTGAAGGGTAGTGGACTCACTTTGTGTCGATAGAATCGAATAAAGGGAAACACGGTAGACTGTATCCTCTTGAAGCTGTTTCTTTTATCTCCTTGTAAACGGAATCCAAAAGACTGCCTTCGTAAGCCTGTACAAAGGAAGAAAAAAAAACAGAGTGCTTAACTGGTTTCCTTTAAGCCGATGAAAAGCAAGAAATAAAACAATTTCGAACTTGTCTAACGAAAAACGCGATGCGTTGACAAAACGCTCAAGTGGGCGCCATGCACCTGTGCCTCAACGTGAATGAACGAGCGCCGTTCCTTTGAGTGAAGCGAGTGGCGCGCTACGCGAGCAGCCATGCCGCCTCAAAGGCGATGAATGAAAGCACACGTTACTCGCAAGGGCCCTCTTAGTACAACCAAGCCTATAGGTTTCTCTCTAATAAAGGTGAGTGTCCCTAACGCAACGTCAATCGGCTTCGCTCTGTCTTTCATTTCGACACAGCATAAGTTAGAGCTGTACCATGAACCCAGCAACTGCGTTGCTATTCTTGAACGTACCAATCTATCCAGCTCTCTCTTCATTCAGATCTTCGTGTGTCGGCATTTTTTTTTGTCCTCTCTCTCACTCCAGCGTATCTTCCACGCTCGGCCAGTCACCGACGTGGAGAAGACGCAACTAGTGGTTGCCATGGATATTGAGCGACGCCAGTGCCGCCATCCCGCCGCGCGCACGGTGGCGAGTCACGGCGTACGAGTAAGAGTGCGGGTACGTTGACTAACTTCTGGATCTTCCCACGCCGCATCACGTGATCGGAGAGACAGAGACGTTGTTCGTTGCGCCTATTCGTTTTCAGCATCAACAAGTTGCTGCTACTTACTCATTGCGCGTTACCGATATGCCGATGTTTCATACGTTGTTTCTGTACGCCATCCGTGCAATTCGCAAGTGACAACTCAAAAAAAAAAAGAAGAGGAATGCAACCAACAGAGCTCATCGCGAGATCTGTAACTACAGGTTTCTTTTCTTGAAATCCATCGATCCGAATTTTCTAACATGCCTAGATATTCTGTTTTATCCAAAAACGAGCCACATGAAACCAGGTTTCTCGTAACATTCAGAACTCCTTCCGAGCGAAGCTCAATAATCGATCGGAGAAGTCGTCTTTTCTTTTGCTCTCTGTCGGCTTCGCGCAGTCGGGCGTTGTCCATACTCTACTGCAAACGCAACGCTTCGCAGCGCCACCTGTGCATCCGAGCCTCTCGCTCCGGATGTCGAAGCAGACGACGCGGCTAAGTGGAAGCAAAAGATCGCGCAACGCACGCCGCAGCAGCCGCGAGCTCCACCGCCTTTCTCCCACCTTATCAAAGCAAGGAACTCCCTGCTCTGGACGCGTAGTTCCCAGAAGCGTCAGCTCAACCTTTTAGGTAGTACCATTAGTGCTGTGTCCTCGTGTCACATCGTCGGCGTGGATATTGTCCAGTGTCACCACATTTTTTTTCTTTTCGCCATCTTCTGTCAAGCCCGACTAGAAGACAACTCCGTATCTGCAAGCCCCCCCCCCCCCCCCTGTGAATCACATGGTGAGACATTGAGCTTCTCTTTCAACGTACAATCAGACTGAAAGTACAACTCAGTAGGGATGGGCGCTGCGGATTGAAGTTTCACAACTTCACAAGACGAGGGGCTTGGACATCGACAGCCATTGACACAGCCGATTGACGAAGGTAAGCCGAAGCTCGGGACGTCAATAGTTACAACTTGAACCTTTTGAAGTCCAGACGAAAATAAGTTTCAATGACGACAGGGACTCGCTCCTCGTAGACACAGGACACTTACGAAGATTGTATAGGTAGCAGACGACAAATTGAAGGGTTAAGTAGAAAGGCGTTAACGAACGAACGAAAAGAATCCGAAGCCAAAGCCTCCACTCAGTAGGACGGTATAAAAAAAACTTCGAAACGTCGTTCACTACACCTTGAAAAGGAAGACTGAAAGAGAGGTGATGTCGCGTTGAAATCCAGTGCAGAGTAGTTAAAGAAAGAAGGGGTTAGCAAAAGAAGGAAGAAAAGAGTTGTGCGTGAAGTAGCCCTCCGTCCACGTGAACCACGGCGTCCTTTCAAGAGCCTCCCGACGAAAAAGTAACGTTTCCGTACAAGTGTGTTCTCCATGGGCCCCGTCGGAGGAGTTCGGTGATCGAGGATCTGTCGGGTGGCGGGGGAGAGCGTCCCGAGCAGCACCTGCCCGGGATGCGAGAGAACAAGCTGGTGGTCATCGGCGCCGGCGGCGTGGGCAAGACCTCGCTCATCGTGCAGTTCATGGAAGGATTGTTCGACGGTGCGTACAAGCCCACGGTGGAGGACTGCTACCGAAGCTCCATACAGACGCCAGGTGAGATCACGATTCCGCTGCGTCTGATTTCTGTCTCTGTTTCTTTCATTTCGTGCTTTTTCATGCTACTACTTTCCGAAAAAAAATTAATAAATCGCTAAGATGACGGGTGGTGGTCATCATGATAAAAAAACAATCAGTGAATGATTGATTGATTGATTGATTTGTGGTGTTTAATGTCCCAAAACCACCATATTATTATGAGAGACTCCGTAGTGGGGGGCTCCGGAAATTTCGCCCACCTGGGGTTCTTTAACGTGCACCTAAATCTGAGCACACGGGCCTACAACATTTCCGCCTCCATCAGAAATGCAGCCGCCACAACCGGGATTCGATTCCGCGACCTGCGGGCCAGCAGCCGAGTACCTTAGCCACTAGACCACTAGATTACCACTAGACCACTAGACCACTTTTTTCGTGGAGCATGTTTCCTGTGTTGGACATAACCAATTGAATCCGATATAAAATTAAACCAAAGCAAGCACAGAGGACATCAGTTGTCCTTAACTCTATCGTACTAATAACGACGTAAAGTGAAATGAATAAAAATGAACTAACATCACGCTTTCCGTAGGTGGGATCTGTCAGTGAGTTCGAATTCAAAGAACCGAAAGGGTGCTTTTTTGAATCCGCTTCAACCTATTTCAACTTTTCAGTCCACCTTGGGGGTGCAGTGGCCATTCTGCTCGGCTGCCGGCCCGAAGGTCAAGGGTTAGAACCGGGCCACGTCGGTCGCATTTCAATGTATGCATAATGGTAGAGGCCCGTGTACTCTACGGTGCTAGTGCAAGGTAAATAGCACCAAATGGTCCAAATTTCCGGAGCCCCCCAATACGCCCTGCCACGTAAAAATATCATGGTTTTGTAAAATCTCAGATTTTGTTAATAACATTTTAACTTACGTCATCGTTTCTACACTACAATGAGCCACAACTATGCATTCCTTGGCATAATTATTTGTGAAATTCAATTGGTTTTGTCGGGTACAGACATGATGACATTCTCTTAAAGGAGCACATCTCTAGCCTGCTTGGGCCAATGGCGATCATACGCGGTAGAAAAAAGTCAACCCCACTTTGCGGTCATACGCAATAACGCTCGAAGGTTGGCTGCAAGTTGATCGATCACAATCGAAGCCGTCAATCAATACGCAAGGCTGCTTTCACTTGATTTCACAGAGCCCTCTTACGTGCTCACCATATCGGACAATACCTTGAGGCAACAAATAACAAATAATCTCGAAGTAATACTTCGAGGTTATTTGGGCAGTCATCTATGTTGTTTATTCTTAACGGAATTGTACATGGTGCACGAAATTTCCCATGAAGTGTGTGACCCGATGGCTGCTTACTGTTGAATAAATTATAAAATTTACTATATTTTTATTTCACCATTTTTTACATTTGTGATCTATAGCTTCTGTTCATCCGGCTTGATAGATTGCTGGAAAGTACCTGGGAGGGGAACAGCAGAAAAATAAACATCTGGATAAGAATATATCCAAGTCAATGATACTAATTTCATGCCCAATTCTAAACGTCCCATCAGCTTGTGCATATTCGGCATCTTTATACCATACAATTAGAAAAAACTAATCCCATAATAGTATTTTCTCTTGCCTTATGTCATAAATACAAGTATTATCCGATTTCAATTACGCTCTTATCTTGAGCCTACATTGCTTTGTGGAGAAAATACGTGAAGTTGGCAAGACCTAACCCTAATTAAATGAAAGGTACAACTACCTACGTAAAGTGTAGGTCAAGACACACATGCTCGCTCAATTTAACCTTTTTAGGATAATTATGACAACAAGCTTTTAACAAAGAAGTTTCATGGTACAGTACAAAATATTGCGAGGATTTGTACCAAACAAAAAGAAAGACTACTCGATAGTACTATCGGAAAGATTCCCTCATTCGATTCGTCTGTATAGTAAAAGATTAATCCGGGAATGGAATGCTACGAGCTCTATCCTTGCGCTGCTCTCAATTTAAAAGCGTTATTTCATCTTATTGCGATGCCACTACAACGACAAGCCTTTTAATCTCACGTCCCGTCGTGTTCAGAGCAGACGCCAAATCGATTTCTTCGCAACAATGTCTTGTAATGCCCGGATGCGTGTCTAGCACCTTATTGTGCGCAGAACGAGTTGAATTTCCGATAAGGCACTCAGTCATTCTCGGTACTTTCACGCGGGCGATATTCGCTTAGCCACAATAGCTTTCCAAAATCAGGGCTGATTTCTGTTTTCACGTTTATTGAAAAGAATGTGTATGCCAAGCAAAAGCAATTGCAACGATTCTGATTTAGTAGTCACCACGCACTGCGCACCTGAATTCCTTTACACTGACGTTATAAAGGACGCGTCAAAAACAGCTGCGTTTTGTTGTTAAACATTTGAATAAACTCCACTTATGGCAGCACACGCAGTCCAAGTCCTTCCGATAGGCAGCAATGAATTGTATTTCTTAAAGAATTATGTTTTTATAAGAACTGAGAATATATGACGCATGTCGGCTGTATAGAAGTTCAACATAGATTTGCATCAAGAAACAGAGCGGTAGAACGTAGTAGTACTTTCAAAGACTACAAAACACGAGAATTGTAAGTGTTTAGGATGAAGCAAGATATGCGGTTAATACACTGCTTATTCTAGGCTGCGTCGTTCTAATGAGCTATAACAAGGTCTGAGTATTAATACATCTGAATTCTTTTTCAGTTTATCTCTTTATTGTTTTTCCTTCCCATCTTCGTCTAGAGACTGTCTCCCACACCTATTCATCCCCAGCAAAGCAGAATCTATGTGAATGCATGTTGGCTAATCATTTTCCTTTTCAATAGATATATTCACCAGTCTCTCTCTCACTCTCTTATTTTTCTAAATTTTCCTGCGACTACGGATAGCCATGAAACGTGCATTTTTAGGAAATGTGCAAAAAGCTTGGCTAGGATTTTTTAAGTTATGGTGCCTGAATATAGTTTAGACTGTCCTATAGGAACACCTGGCAAAAAAAAAGTGTTCGAAACTAAAAGAATAAGCGCAAAGTAATGCTTCGCATCTGCTTTCCTGGGCTTTGCATGATGCTACCAATGCATCATGGAAATATGCAATGGAATAATATTGCACGCACAAAAAAATATCAAGTCAGCTTCGCAGTACTGCCACTAAGCACAAAGAAAGAGCTGGGTCGGCAAGGATTTCTTGTTTTTCTTTACTTTTATTTTCTCGGCGTCTTCTCATTCTTCCGCTTTCTCTCTGTTTCGCGTATACTTTTTTCTACTTGTATTCTCTATTTTTTTCCTTTCTATTTATTTATTTGTCTGTCTATTTCTTTCTCTCTGTTCCTTTTTTTCTATCTTTAATTTTGTCTTTCCTTCATTCTCTGTCTGCTTCTTTCTCTCCGTTTCGTCGCTTCTCTTCATGTCTTCATTTACTTCTCTTTCCATCTTGCTCTCTGCTTTTTCTATCTTTTTCGTGTCTCTGTTTCTTTTTTTTATCCCCGTCTTTCAATCCTTTTATGTCTTTTTTCGCTTAAACTCTTCAAATATTTCTCTTTATTTTTCTTTCTATCACTTATTCTCGCTCTCCATTTTATCTTTCTTTCTATCTTTTATATTTCTTTCTATCTATCTATCTCTCTCTCAAGCCTTTCGCTTGCTTCACTTCGCTGAACATAGTCTTCGTTTAACGCCCTCCCCTACTGTACTCGGTGATGGAGCCATGCTGATTCCTGTGGCACATGGATGGATGGTGGACTCCCACCTATCGTCCTAAGAGACGCGACTAGCGAGCACTTGGAACATCCCGCGTTGGGACGGGCAAGCTAAGCCTGACCGCCGCCAAGTGTGCTCTCTGGATGGCCCAACGTTGGTCGCCCTAGTCGGGCTTCTGATGGCGAAGCACGACTTGGCTTGGTTAGCTTGATAGCCCAGTGACTAGCGGCAGCGCCAGAACATACGCTCTAAATCAGCCACTTTCCCACAACGGAGATACAGAGTCGAGTATTTTTTTTATTAAGGCCTGATTTGGATATAAATTTGTCTGCAGGAATCTAAGCGTAATTGCATGGGTAGACCCATTTGTGGTTTTATGGGGACACAAAGGTTTCTACCGTGAGCTAAAACTACACGTGACAATACACACGTAAGCGGACGATGGGGTGGCTACTGGGGCTTTTGTCTTCTTGTTGCCGACTTCGATTAATTTGTGGGCGAGACAAAACAATAAATAATACGCAGTGGTATGTAAACGCAGTCCCCCATCGAAAGGCCAAGGGTCCGCTGACAAAATACCATATACGAGACAAACCCAAGGTCAAATTCTGACAAAGTTCAGACAGTATCGTGCGCGGAATTCCATATGTTAATTATATACATTGCACCAACTACCTAGGAAAAAATGAGTTGAGGCAAATAATAAACACACACTTTACAAAAACTAAAATTTTGGTTCAAGCACAAACTGTTTTCCGACTCTCAAGCATAAAGTTGAATGATTGAGAAAAACAGGTTCCTCCGAAAGTTTCAAATGCATTTGTACTTCATACTAAACGTTCGTTCCTGCGAATCCTACAAGCCTCTGTGCGTACACAGTAGTACGTGCCAGTAAACCAAGTTTCGTAACTCCCTACAACCCTGGTTTCATGAATCGGATAGCTTAATTTGTTAAGCTCTGTACGCTTTAAAAAAATACATGAACTAAGGCTCGTGTACCAGTTCGGAACTGGGAGTACCCGAATATATGAGCAAGGTAAGCGTGTGGTTTTTGTTCGCGCATCTTGTTTACCTAATCATTGTGAGCTCCGCCATCTTGGGCTGGTATCTTCTTGTTTTTGTATTTTGCGACATGAATTAAGAAGGTCAATAAGCATCGTACGCACCAAGCCCACCGTTTTCACGTGGATACGTCAGCTGCCATAACACCATTGTTTAGTAGTAGAAGATGCAGAACAGGAATGTTAAGAGCCAAACATGGCGGTACAGAAGCTTATCCGTGAATTAGACCACAGGTGAAAGATGAGGCTTCGAGCTGCCAGCTCCACTTGTAATAAGCGAATTTAAGCTTCTTTTTTTTTTCACTGAGCCACTTGTAGAACTGTTTATTCGCGTTCGCGTTTTGAGGGGCTTCTTTACATTTGCCCATTTCAGTTATCCCCACGAACATCGATGGTGTGTTTGTCGATAACTTTGTCTTGAAGCCAAACGTATGTAGGGAAAATCAACGAGCAACGTTTATCGAGCACTGCCAAATGCGCTTTAAACCGACTAGAGATTATAGTCAATGCTAGAAAGTAAATACGTGCTTTCTTTCATAGTTGCGCATGTTGTCGATGTGAAAGTAATCAGAGTGAGTTTTTGAACTCCCCTTTAAAAGTCAGTGTCATTTTTATTAAAATTGAGAATATTTGCAATGGTGGCAATATTAATTGAGCTACTGCTTTTTTTGCGCTTCCTTGAAAAGTCGCCTCTCCCCTTTTTTGATAGGGGGGGGGGACTTCAATTGAGAGGATTATTTGCTGGCTTGTTAACTCGATAGCATCTCGCAACTCTGGTTGGCTCTCTGTCGGTGCGCAAATGCGTAAATCATCTAAAACCAGTGGGCAGTCTGTCGTGTAGTGCGTGGCTTCTGCCAAGCCCTTGAACACCTTATTGCAAAGTATTCCGAATTCGTGACGCAGCG